>NC_045958.1:130207998-130507998 GCF_010909765.2 Amblyraja radiata
TGTCTGAGATCAGGCCCACCACCACAGTGTCATCAGCAAACTTAATTATTGAGTTGGAGCTGAACCTGGCCACACAGTCATGTGTGTACAGGGAGTACAATAGGGGGCTGAGGACGCAACCCTGGGGCGATCCTGTGCTCAGGGTGAGGGACTTCGATGTATTCCCTCCCATCTTGACTACCTGGGGCCTCCCCTCTCCCATCAGGCAAAAGATACAGAAGTATGAAAACACACACCTCCAGATTCAGGGACAGTTTCTTCCCAGCTGTGATCTGGCAACTGAACCATCCTACCACAACCAGAGAGCAGTGCTCAACTACTATCTGCCTCATTGGTGACCCTCGGACTATCCTTGATCGGACTTTACTGGCTTTACCTTGAATTAAATACGATTCCCTTATCATGTACCTATTCACTATAAGTGGCTCGATTGTAATCATGTATTGTCTTTCTGCTGACTGGATAGCAGGTTATCAAAGAGTTTTCCCACCCCGCTCATTCCTTTTCCCCCACCTTTTAGGGAAAAGATACAGAAGCTTGAAAGCGCGCACCACCAGACTCGGGAACAGCTTCTTCCCCTCTGTTATCAGGCTTCTGAACGGTCCTTCCATAAGCTAGGGTACTGTCCGATTCACCTCTACCCCATTGTGGACATTGGACTTTGTCTGTGGAACTGATGCGCGACAATGCTGAGAACTATATTATGCACTCTGTATCTTCCCCATTGCTGTACCTATTGTACTTGAGTTTGACTTAATTGCATGGTATATGTGATCTGCTTGGATGCCTGCTTGGAAAACAAAACTTTCAACCATACTGAGGTACACCGGACAATAATAGATAATAGGTGCAGGTGTAGGCTATTCGGCCCTTTGAGCCAGCACCGCCATTCAATGTGATCATGGCTGATCATCCCCAATCAGTACCCCGTTCCTGCCTTCTCCCCATATCCCCTGACTCCGCTATTTTTAAGAGCCCTATCTCGCTCTCTCTTGAAAGCATCCAGAGAACCTGCCTCCACCACCCTCTGAGGCAGAGAATTCCACAGACCCACCACTCTCTGTAAGAAAAGTGTTTCCTCGTCTCCGTTCTAAATGGCTTACTCCTTATTCTTAAACTGTGGCCCATGGTTCTGGACTCGCCCAAAATCGGGAACATGTTTCCTGCCTCTAGCGTGTCCCAAGCCCTTAACAATCTTATATGTTTCAATGAGATTCCCCATATAACCATATAACCATATAACAATTACAGCACGGAAACAGGCCATCTCGGCCCTACAAGTCCGTGCCGAACAATTATTTTCCCTTAGTTCCACCTGCCTGCACTCATACCATAACCCTCCATTCCCTTCTCATCCATATGCCTATCCAATTTATTTTTAAATGATACCACCGAACCTGCCTCCACCACTTCCACTGGAAGCTCATTCCACACCGCTACCACTCTCTGAGTAAAGAAGTTCCCCCTCATGTTACCCCTAAACTTCTGTCCCTTAATTCTGAAGTCATGTCCTCTTGTTTGAATCTTCCCTATTCTCAAAGGGAAAAGCTTGTCCACATCAACTCTGTCTATCCCTCTCATCATTTTAAAGACCTCTATCAAGTCCCCCCTTAACCTTCTGCGCTCCAGAGAATAAAGACCTAACTTATTCAACCTTTCTCTGTAACTTAGTTGTTGAAACCCAGGCAACATTCTAGTAAATCTCCTCTGTACTCTCTCTATTTTGTTGACATCCTTCCTATAATTGGGCGACCAAAATTGTACACCATACTCCAGATTTGGTCTCACCAATGCCTTGTACAATTTTAACATTACATCCCAGCTTCTATACTCAATGCTCTGATTTATAAAGGCTAGCATACCAAAAGCTTTCTTTACCACCCTATCTATGAGATTCCACCTTCAAGGAACTATGCACGGTTATTCCCAGATCCCTCTGTTCAACTGTATTCTTCAATTCCCTACCATTTACCATGTACGTCCTATTTTGATTTGTCCTGCCAAGGTGTAGCACCTCACATTTATCAGCATTAAACTCCATCTGCCATCTTTCAGCCCATTCTTCTAAATGGCCTAAATCACTCTAGACTTTGGAAATCCTCTTCATTATCCACAACACCCCCTATCTTGGTATCATCTGCATACTTACTAATCCAATTTACCACACCTTCGTCCAGATCATTGATGTACATGACAAACAACAAAGGACCCAACACAGATCCCTGAGGCACCCCACAAGTCACCTGCCTCCAATCCGACAAACAGCCATCCACCATTACCCTCTGGCGTCTCCCATTCAGCCACTGTTAAATCCATCTTGCTACTCCTGCATTAATACCCAACAGTTGAACCTTCTTAACCAACCTTCCATGAGGAACCTTGTCAAAGGCCTTACTAAAGACCCCCTCATCCTTCTAAACTCCAGAGTGGACAAGCCCAGCCGCTCCATTCTCTCAGCATATGACAGTCCCGCCATCCCGGGAATTAACCTTGTAAACCTACGCTGTACTCCCTCAATAGCAAGAATGTCCTTAAATAGACCAAAGGTAAATTTTTGCAACGTAATCTTAATTTAGTCGGTGATGAGATTCTGTTCGTTTTGTTCTAGGGGTGATGGGGCAGCTTGCAAAAAACGAGAGGATTATCTCAAGCGGTCAGAATACTTTATGGCGGTGGCTTTTCTATCAGCACAGAGGAGCAAAGACCCAAACTCCCAGGTATGAAGAATTGCAGCTCATTAATCATGGCTAATGGTTTTTTTGTTTCTGCATAGAGTGTAAAATGAGGTTTGACACAGAGTGCTGGAGTAACTCAGCGGGTCAGGCAGCATCTGTGGAGAACATGGATAGGTGACGTTTCACAGAGTGCTGGAGTAACTCAGCGGGTCAGGCAGCATCTGTGGAGAACATGGATAGGTGACGTTTCACAGAGTGCTGGAGTAACAGCGGGTGAGAGAGCATCTCTGGATGGGTGACGTTTCAAGTCGGGACCCGGTCTGAAGAAGGATCAGAATCCCTGCCTCGAAACGTCACCCATCCTTTTTCACCAGAGATGCTGTCTGACCCACTGAGTTACGCCATCCAGCATTTTGTATCTATCTATGCTGGTACAAACTAGCATCCGCAGTTCTTTGTTTCTGCATGTAGAATGAAGTTCCTTGTGTTTCCTATTGACATTGAGCTGGGTATTTCTTCACTCTGACCCCTTCTGCCCCAGTGTCCCGTCCCGAAAGAAGTGCCGCAGCATTAGAACTGCTGCTTTATACCAGAATTTTTTATCAGAATATGGTCTCCATTTATTGAATTTTTGAAAAAGTAAATTGTTTTAACACAAAATCAGGGTTGAAACCTGAGTTTGGGACGGGATGAATAGTTACACTCAACATTTCCTGGATCTATGTCCATAATCTTGTTATTCAAATCAAGTCAAGTCAAGTCACTTTTATTTCTATAGCACATTTAAAAAACAACTCTGGTTGGCCAAAGTGCTTTACATTGGTATAAGAATAGTAATACAAACAACAATGGTTCATAGATTAAGTATATACATCACTACATACATATAGCCCTCGCTCAGAGGACGTGAAGAAAGGCTTGGGATTAGAGATGAGTTTTTAATCTAGACTTAAAGGAGTCGATGGAGGGGGCAGTTCGGATGGGAAGAGGGATGCTGTTCCACAGTCTTGGTAGTTTCCTTCTGCGTCTCCCTTTTTTTATTCCTCCCTCTATTACTTTCTCTCATCTTTTTCTCCCTTTATCTTTATTCTTTAAAAAAAACTGAAGCTATGTAAGAAATCTGTAATTAAATTGTCGCTTAGTATTATTTGTATACATGCTTCTATTAAAAATATTTATATATTAAAAAAAGAACTGCTGCTTTACAGCACCAGAGACCCAGGTTCCATCCTGACTACGGGCGGTGTTTGCAAGGACTTTGTACATTCTCTCTGTGACTCGTGGGTTTTCTCCGGGAGCTCCGGTTTTCTCCCACATACCAAAGACGTAGTGGTTGCACAAATTCTCCTTCTCCTTCCCATTCCCACACAGACCTTTCTGTCCTCGGTCTCCTCCAGAGTGGGGCTAAACGCAAATTGGAGGAACAGCCCAGTGGTATGAAGATTGATTTCTCTCACTTCAGGTAGTCCCGTTGAAAAAGCTACTTTTCCCCACCCAAATCGCACTAGCTTCTCATTTTCACCCAACAAACAGCCTGTTAGCTTTATCATCGTTACTTTTTTGCATATCTTTCATTCATTGTTCTTTATCTTTCCACATCTCCGTCTATATCTCTCGTTTCGCTTATCCCTAACCAATTTTGAAGAAGGGTCTCGACCAGGTGAGCCCACACCTGGAGTATTGTGTGCAGTTTTGGTCCTCTAATTGAGGGAGTGCAGCGTAGGTTTACAAGGTTATTTCCTGGGATGGCGGGACTGTCATATGCTGAGGGAGCAGCTGGGCTTGTACACTCTGGAGTTTAGAAGGATGAGAGGGAATCTCAATGAAACATATAAGATTGTTAAGGGCTTGGACACACTAGAGGCAGGAAACATGTTCCCGATGTTGGGGGAGTCCAGAACCAGGGGCCACAGTTTAAGAATAAGGAGTAAGCCATTTAGAACAGAGACGAGGAAACACTTTTTCTCACAGAGAGTGGTGAGTCTGTGGAATTCTCTGCCTCAGAGGGCGGCGGAGGCCGGTTCTCTGGATGCTTTCAAGAGAGAGTTAGATAGGGCTCTTAAAAATAGAGGAGTCAGGGGATATGGGGAGAAGGCAGGAACGGTGTACTGATTGGGGATAATCAGCCATGATCACATTAAATGGCATAGCTCCAGACGGCATCGCTCTCAGGATCTCAGGTCCACACAAGCTTCTCCCCCACGACAAGGTGACAATCAACGGAGAAGATTGTTCGAATAGTGGACATATTTAATACCACTATTCCTGTGTTTATACGTAATTACACTCAGTTATGAAAAAAAATTGCTGTGCTGTTGAAAATTCTGTAAAATGGGCTGGTAAAATGTTGTATAGTAGTTCAGACAACTGAAATTCACCTTACAGAATTCACAGCTAGCAATCAAAAAGTCTGAGATAAGGAATAAAAATTCCCACTCATGGAATTTGTGTCAATTTATTTTCCAAATCTAGTTTCTTGACACATGCACTGTGGAAAGTTGCGATACAGGCAGACCTGTGGGAATGCAACCTCTTCATAATGCGGCAGTGATTTGTATATTTCCACGTGCCCGCATGCTTGTCAGGAAATTCATCTTATTTTCCCAGTGGGATTTTCATTCTTCATAGTGTTTTTTTGTCCCAAGTCTTTTAATAACTTACCAAACTGACATTAACAATACTGCGAAGATAGACACCAAATTCTGGAGTAACTCAGCGGGACAGGCAGCATCTCTGGTGAGAAGGAATGGGTGGCGTTTCGGGTCGAGACCCTTCTTCAGACTGAGAGTCAGGGGAAAGAGAGACATAGAGATATGGGAGGATAAGGTGTGAAAATAATAGATCAATGGGGATGTTGATCAAGGAAATGTAGAATGGTTCATTGTTAGCTGAGGGGAAGGTGACAATGAGGTATACAATCTGTAAAATTAATCAGAAGGAAATATTTAATCAGGTGGACAGTGGAATTTGTCGAAGACCTAGGATGGGGAGGGAATGAAAGCAAGAGTAACTAGAAGTTAGAGGTCAATATTTGTCGATCGCGGTTCTTTTACCCCCCCCCCCCCCCCAGTCTGGGTCAGTAAAACGTCGATTCAATACTGTTGTACAAACCCTTTATTCACCGCTGGGTCGATTTCGGATCCACTCAAGCCCGCAGCAACCTCGCGCAAACAGAACTGAAAGAAAGACGACAACGATAGGCCCCACCGTACCCATCCCCTATTTATACTGATATACAGTGGCGGGAAAGTACAGAGGGAGGTAATCCCTTAGCCCAATCACAGGTACATAACATTGAAACAAACCAGAAACTGCTTCAGGGGTCCAGACTTGGTGGCGGCAGGTGCTTTCCAGGAATTGTGTCTCCACTGGATAAAGTTCACTACTTAATAAACAGACAACTCACAAAAACGTGAGGTAAACCAACTCAAGCTTTGTTAGGGGTTTGGACATGCCTGAGGCAGGAAACGTTCCCGATGTTGGGTGAGTCCCTGAACCAGGGTCCACAATTTAAGAATAAGGAGTAAGCCATTTAGAACGGAGATGAGGAAACACTTTTTCTCACAGAGAGTGGTGAGTCTGTGGAATCCTCTGCCTCAGAGGGCGGTGGAGGCAGGTTCTCTGGATATTTTCAAGAGAGAGCTAGATAGGGCTCTTAAAGATAGCGGAGTCAGGGGATATTAAAAATAGCGTAGTCAGGGGAGCGCTCCGTTCGCTGGTCCGCAGCAGCTCCGGGTGGCGCGGCGTCCGCAGCCTGGGATCCCTCGCTGGGGACCCAGGAGAAGAAGAAGCTTCGACTCCGACTGCCGGCCCGCGGCCAACTTCTACCGCGGGCGCGGCGTGGACTTACCATCAGGAGCGGGGTCCCTCGCCGGGGACCCATGGAGGGGAGCTTCGACCGCCGGCCCTGCGGTCTGCGGTGCTTCTGGCTGCGACGCGGCGGGAACTTTAAATCTCCGACCACCAGCCTGCGGCCTACACCAACCTAAAGCCACGGTCTCCGGTGGGGAAGAGCCGATTCTGGACTTACCTGGACTTTTTACCTTGTCTGCACATCTGGACGCCCGCAGCGACGGCTGTGGAGGGTTGAGGTCCCGACCACGGGGGAAAATGGAGGAGGACTGGCCAAATTGTGTGCCTTCCACCACAGTGATGAATGCTGTGGTGGATGTTTGTGTTAAATTTTTTTTGTGTGTTCTTATTCATTGTACTGCTGCTGGCAAATTCATTTCACTTGCACTTTATGATGAATAAAACTGACTGTATTGATTGTATATGGGGAGAAGGCAGGAACGGGGTACTGATTGTGGATGATCAGCCATGATCACATTGAATGGTGGTGCTGGCTGGAAGGGCCGAATGGCCTACTCCTGCACCTATTGTCTATTGTCTTTAATGATCATCAGCTGGCAGAAGTGACGGGGTACACCAGTCAAGTAAGCAACAGACACTTGACTTTCCCGTGCCACCACTTCAATGAACAAAAATTTGCATGGTGTTTATACTATGTGTCACTTCGTCATGGTCACAAGATCCAGCCAATATACATCACCACAGGACGAGTCTGAGCTTGTCTCTTATCAATTAGTAGACACATTTCAAAGGCATCTTATCAGTTGGCACTTCCAGGACAAAACATTTCAAAGGCATCGGTCATTGTCTCAATATACATCAACCTGAGACAAGCCTGGGCTTGTCTCTCTTGGAATACAATCTACAGTCAGGTATTCCACCATGTATCTTTTACATATTTAAAAGCATTTAATCTTTTCACACTGTGATGTCACCACCAGTGAAACCAAGTCTCCTCAGATACCTTCCATTACCAAAGCACCCCAAACTCTACATATTCAAACCGCTGGGGTGCAAGCTACCCAAGCGAAATATGAAGCGTTGTTCCACCAATTTACGTTGGGCATCACTCTGACGGTGGAGGAGGCCCAGGACAGAAAGGTCAGTGTGGGAATGGGAGGGGAGTTGAAGTGTTTACTGTCAACAGGACTGCAATGTGCAATATTTGTCTGAGGTGAGATTCCAAGAGTCCGGAGTGTTTTTTGTCATATGTCCCAAACAGAACAATGGAATTCTTACTTGTAGCAGCACAACAGAATACGTAAACATAATACTGTAAACAATATAATAAATGAAAAAAAAATCACTATTAGTCTATGTGTGTATATGTGTGTGTATGCATATGTGTATGCAAAGTCTATGTAGTTCTGAGTCTATATGGATGTTGTGTTTAATAGCCTGATGGCTGTTCTTGAACCTGGATGTTGCAGTTTTCAGGCTCCTGTATCTTCCTATATCTTCAGGCAGCATCACTGGCCTGAAAAATTCCAGTTGAGCTAAAAACATCCATGTTTAACTAATCAAAAAAAGACGCATAGTGCTGGATTAACCGCAGCTGGTCAGGTAGCATCTCTGGAGAATATGGATAAGATGGCCTATCTATGTTCTCCAGAGATCCTGCCTGACCCGCTGAATTAATAATTTTTTGTGTCTTTTTTTGTAAACCACCATCTGCAGTTCCTTGTATCCAGGTTTAATTGACAGCTTTTTTCGTTTGTAAGAGCAACCACATTGAATCACCCCCTCTTCTTGAAGCTCCTGTGTAATGAACAGATTTTGTGTACTGTCCCCTCTGCGATTTCTGACCTCTTGCGTTCTCTGCAGGTCAGGGTTGTGATTGCTCTTCTTCTTGCGTATGGCGTGCACAGCCTAATGATGTCGGACAACTTGTTCTATTTGATCTTATTTGATTGTGCACGCCAGGTTGATTGCATTTGTCGAAACAGGGCGGACCACGTGCAGGTTGCAATCTCCGAACCTTTGTCATTGCTCTCATTCTAAGTTGCTGCTGTTCTCGCTTCGCAGATCTTTGTTCATTTCTGTGTTAGAGACACTCTCTGGCTTCCATACAAGATGCCTCAACTTTCCATTCAGCCCTCAAGAGCATGCATATGGCTTTGGTAGCTTTACTGGTTAATAGAGGTGTATAAACGGGTACCTTTGGCCCAACTTGCCATGTTGACCAAGATGCCCCATCTACACTAGTGCCATCTGGTTGCATTTGGCCCATATCCCTCTAAACCTGTCCCATCCATGTACCTGTCCAGATGTCTTTTAAATGCTGTTGTAGTACTTGCCTGACAGCTCGTTCCATATACCAACCACCTTCAGGTTCCTATTAAATCTTTAACCCGCCAGAGTGAACAACACCGGAAATTGGAGGAACAGCACCTCATATTCCGCTTGGGGAGTCTGCATCCTGGTGGCATGAACATTGAATTCTCACAATTTTGTTAGCCCTTGCTGTCTCCTTCCCTTCCTATCTCTCCCTCAACCCTCGAGCTCCTCCTCCTCGTTTTTCCTTTCTTCTCCCCGCCTCCCCCCACCCCCCCCATCAGTCTGAAGAAGGGTTTCAGCCCGAAACGTTGCCTATTTCCTTCGCTCCATAGATGCTGCTGCACCCACTGAGTTTCTCCTGTATTTTTGTGTACCTCCTATTAAATCTTTCCCTTTTCATCTTAAACTTATGTCCAATGGCCCTTGATTCCTCTACCCTGTGCATCACCTTACCTCTTCCACTTGTGATTTTTTTAAACCTCTATAAGATCATCCCTCACCCTCCTGTGCTCTCATGAATAGTCCTAGACTACTCACCTCTCCTTATCTCAACCCCATGAGTTGTGGCAATATCTGTGTAAATTTTCTCTGCACTCTATTCAAGAAGGGCTGCAGGGAAAATGCTGGAAACTATAGGCCAGTGAGCCTAACATCTGTAGTCAGAAAGTTACTAGAGAGTATTTTAAGGAATAGGATGTATGGGCATTTAGATGAACAAGGGTTGATTAGGGATAGTCAGCATGGTTTATACATGGGAGGTCATGTCTCACAAATCTGATTGAATTTTTTGAAGGCGTGACCAAAAAGGTCGATGAGGGCAGAGCTGTAGATGTTGTTTATATGGACTTCAGTAAAGTATTTGACAAGGTTCCGCATGTTAGGCTGCTCTGGAAGGTTAGACCACGTGGGATCCAAGGAGAGATAGCTGAATAGAAAATTGGCTCCATGGAAGGAAGCAGAGGCGATGGTGGAAGGTTGCTTCTCGGACTGGAAGCCTGAGACTAGTGGTGTGCCTCAATGTTCGGTGCTGGGTACCCCTCTGATTCCTATTAAAACATTTCCCCTTTTACCTTAAACCTATCTCCTCTGGTGCCCGTATTAATCCTGGCCAATTGGAGAGGCTAGGAATTTAAAATGGGGTCAAAGCTTCAGGGCTGCTGGGAGATTTGGTCAATTTGGAATTGCTCTCTGCAGACCTGGGATAAGCTGCGGAGTGGTGCCAGTTTGTCTAGAGCCTAGTTACAAGTTACAAGAAAAGAATAAGAACATCTGCAGACCCTGTCAATTAGGTGCAAAATGCATAGAATGGATTGGAGGGCTGCAAATCAGACATACACCTTGTAAATAATTGCAAATAATGTTGCAGAGTTCTACTTTGTCGAGTTGATTGGATGAGGTATTGAGCCTTGTCTGGGTTTCTTGCAGACCAGGGTAAATGTTTCTAAGTTGGCTTCCTTGTGAAGTCCTGTTTGAATACAATGTATTAGTCACTGTATTATTGGGTTAGTGAAATGTCTGTTATGTACGGGTTTCATCAATATCTGTAATTGAATTGTTCAGAGACCACCCCCATGTGGTTCGGCCCCTCGAGGTCCCGGGACATATTAAAAGGCCGCTGCCATGAGGTCCTATGTCGATCTTCTGGGAGAGGGCTTGGGACTGCGTGACCTTCTGGAGGGTCTCTGAGTGAGGTCTAGAGGGCTTGATCAGGCAGATACGAGGATCGAACCCACGGTGGGATAGGTACAGTAGTTGAACTGTAATTGTGTTTTGTTAAAATAAAGATTAACTGTTCAAGTGCTTGATTCAGTGATTTTTGACTGAAACTGGACTAGGGGGAAGCTTAGAGCAATTTACACCCGATTCTCTGTGCATCTGCCTGATCTATTCCTCCCATTCAATTAATATCAATACGCCCCTTTAAGAAGAGGAATATAGTTTGCATGGTGCTTGAGCCTGAGAGTTTGCTGCAAAGATCTTGCCTACTGGGCTACATGCCGAGATGTGTGAGAATTTGCGGCACATCAGTAGGGAACTCTGCACTGAAATTGGCGATGAAAGATACAGTGCAACATCAGATCGGCAAAAGCTGAAAGTGTTGCAGTGCGACCCGCAACGCTATTTTAATGACATTCTGGTTCACTTTCTAGTCCTTGGCTTTCTCAAAGCGTATGTTAAATGGCAACACAGTGGCGCAGCAGTTAGACCCGGGATCGATCCTGACCTCGGCTGCTGTCTGTGTGAAGCTTGCACGTTCTCCCTGTTACCTGGTGCTCCGGTTGTCTCCATTTTCCCAAAGACTTGTGGGTTTGTGGGTTAATTGCCCTCTGTAAAATCTTCGATAAGACATGAGAAATAGGAGCAGAATTAGGCCATTCGGCCTATTGAGCCTGCTCCTCCATCATGGTTGATCTTTTCCCTTCTGCTGCCTTCTCCCTGTAATCTTTGATGACTTAACTAATCAAGAACCTATCAAAGGTAGACAAAAATGCTGGAGAAACTCAGCGGGTGAGGCAGCATCTATGGAGCAATGGAATAGGTGACATTTTCGGGTCAGGTTCTGAAAAAGGGTCTCGACCCAAAACGTCATATATTCGCACCATAGATGCTGCCTCACCCACTGAGTTTCTCCAGCATTTTTGTCTACCTTCGATTTTTCCAGCATCTGCAGTTCTTTCTTAAACAAGAACCTATCAACGTCCTCTTCAGAAATACCCAATTACTTGGCCTCTACAGCCGTCCGTGGCAATGAATTCAACAAGTTCACCACACTCTTGCTAAAGAAATTCCTCCTTGACTCCATTCTAAAGGCACGTCCTTTTATTCTGAGGCTGTGTCCTCTGGTCCTAGAATCTCCCACTAGTGGAAACAACTTATCTACTATGTTCATTGTAGGGAGTGGATGAGAAAGTGGGATAGAAACATAGAAAATAGGTGCAGAAGGAGGCCATTCGGCCCTTCGAGCCAGCACCGCCATTCATTGTCCCCTAACAATAACACGTGCCTGCCTTCTCCCCATATCCCTTGACTCCACTAGGCCCTAGAGCTCTATCTAACTCTCTCTTAAATCCATCCAGTGACTTAGTCTCCACTGCCCTCTGTGGCAGGGAATTCCATAAATTCACAACTCTCTGGGTGAAAAAGTTTTTTTCTCACCTCAGTCTTAAATGACCTCCCCTTTGTTCTAAGACTGTGGCTCCTGGTTCTGGACTCGCCCCACATTGGGACCATTTTTCCTGCATCTAGCTTGTCCAGTCCTTTTATAATTTTATATGTTTCTATAAAATTCCCCCTCATCCTTCTAAACTCCAGTGAATACAAGCCTAGTCTTTTCAATCTTTCCTCATATGACAGTCCCATCATCCTAGGGATCAATCTCGTGAACCTACGCTGCACTGCCTCAATCACAAGGATGTCGTTCCTCAAATTAGGAGACCAAAACTACACAATACTCCAGATGTGGTTTTACCAGAGCCCTATACAACTGCAGAAGAACCTCTCTACTCCTATACTGAAATCCTCTTGTTATGAAGGCCAACATTCCATTAGCTTTCTTCACTGCCTAAACATTTTCTCTAAACTAAACTTTTTGTATTGAATACAGGTTGGAGCTTGCATTGTGAATCGTGAAAACAAGATTGTTGGCATTGGGTATAACGGAATGCCGAATAGATGCAGTGATGATTCTTTACCATGGGGAAGTGGTGCTAAAAATGAACTGGACAACAAATATACGTATGGTAAGTAACAGTTTAATTTAGAGATACAGCGCGGAAACTAGATATCTTTATTAACTTTTTTTTAATACCAAGCCAATTAACCTACAAACCTGTACGTCTTTGGAGTGTGGGAGGAAGCCAAAGGTCTTGGAGAAAACCCACGCAGGTCACGGGGAGAACGTACAAACTCCGTCCAGACAGTACATTGTATATTACTGATTGGGACGAGGGGATTGAAGGCTTTGTGGCCATGTTTGAGGATGATATGAAAATAGGTGATGGGGCAGGTAGTGTAGAGGAAGCAGGGACTCTGCAGAAGGACAGGTTGGAAGAGTGGGCAGAGAAGTGGCAGATGGAATATAGTGTAGTAAAGTGTGGAGTCATGCATTTTGGTTGTAGGAATAAAGGCGTAGACTATTTTCTAAATGGGGAGAGAATCCAGAAATCGGAGGTGCAAAGGGACTTGGGAGTGTTGGTGCAGGATTCCCAAAATGTTAATCTGCAAGTCGAACCAGTAATAAAGAAAGCAAACTCAATGCTAGCATTTATTTCAAGAGGGATTGTATACAAAAACAGGGGTGTAATGCTGAGGCTATAAGGTGCTGGTAAGGTCACATTTCAAATATTGTGAGCAATTTTGGGCCCCATATTTGAGGAAGGATGTGCTGACTGGAGAGGGTCCAGAGGAGGTTTACAAGAATGATTCCAGGAATGAGTGGGTTAACCTATGATGAGCGTTTGTCGACACTGGGCCTGTACTCGCTGGTATTTAGAAGAATGACAGGGGGCCTCATTGAAACATACAGAATAGTGAAAGGCTTGGATAGAGTGGATGTGGAGAGGATGTTTCCACTAGTGGGAGAGTCTAGGACTAGAGGTCGCAGCCTCAGAATTAAAGGACGTTCTTTTATGAAGAAGATGAGGAGAAAAATCTTTAGTCAGAAGGTGGTGAATCTGTGGAATTCTTTGCCACAGACGGCTTTGGAGGCCAAGACAGTGGATGTTTTAAAGGCAGAGATAGACAGATTCTTGATTAGTACACGTGTCAGAGGTTATGGAGAGAAGTCAGGAGAATTAGGTTAGGAGGGAGGGATTGATCAGCCATGATTGAATGGTGGAGTAGATTTGATGGGCCGAATGGCCTAATTCTACTCCTATCCCTTATGACCCTATGACAAGCACATGTAGTCAGGATTGAACCCGGGTCTATAAGGCAGCAGCCACTAAGGAAACTTTGCATAGCTCATTGTTTTTAACCCCCTGTTATCACATTTTTTCTCGCCCACCCCCAACACTCCCCTCCCCCTTCCCTATGCCCCACCTGGGTTTGTACCTCTTTCTCTTCCTCCCTTCCCCATCCCTTGGTTATTTATTCTTCTGGCTTCACAATGTGTACCTCTTTTATCCATATCTCACACTCGTTTTGTCTCTGACCTTTGTCCAACCATCTGCCAGTCACCCCCCCCCCCCCCCCCTCCACCTATCACTTGTCAGGTTTTGTCCCGTCCCCATCCAGAGGCGTAGAGCGATAGTGTGTAAACAAGCCGTTCAGTCAAACTTGCCCACACTGACCAACATGCCCCAGCTACACTAGTCCCACCTATCTGTGAAGATGTGACATTCCCCATCTACACTAGTCCACCTGCCTGCGCTTGGTCCATATCCCTCTAAACCTATCCTATCCAGGCACCCGTCTAAATGTTTCTTACCCCCCCTCCCCCCCCCCCCCCCCTGCAAACGCGAGTTGGGGGAACAGACCCAACGGGTCTGCACTTGGTCTAGTGTTTCTTAAATGTTGCAATAGTACCTGCAAGTACCTCTCATCCAGCTTTCTCCTCCCCCACCATAATCAGTCTGAAGAACGGTTCTGATTCGAAACGTCACCTATCCATGTTCTCCAGAGATGCTGCCTGACCCGCTGAGTTACTCCAGCACTCTGTGAAACGTCACCTATCCATGTTCTCCACAGATGCTGCCTGACCCGCTGAGTTACTCCAGCACTCTGTGAAACGTCACCTATCCATGTTCTCCACAGATACTGCCTGACCCGCTGAGTTACTCCAGCACTCTGTGAAACGTCACCTATCCATGTTCTCCACAGATGCTGCCTGACCCGCTGAGTTACTCCAGCACTCTGTGAAACGTCACCTATCCATGTTCTCCACAGATGCTGCCTGACCCGCTGAGTTACTCCAGCACTGAGTTACTCCAGTGTGTTTTTATTGTAAACCAGAATCCTTGTGCTCAAGAACCAATGCATGCCATCATGTTACCCATCTTGAATGTATCAGGCCCAAGTGTCCACGTTTGGGTGGCTCAGCGGTAGAGACCAGGCCTCACAGCGCCAGAGCCCCGGGTTCAATCCAACTGCGGGTGCTGTTTGTACGGAGTTTACATGTTCTTTCTATGACCCGCGTGGGTTTGCTCCGGTTTCCTCCCACATTCCAAAGATTTGAAGGATAATTGGTGTTTGTAAAATAGTAAATTGTCCCTCGCGTATAGGCTAGTGTTAGTGTATGGGTTGAGTGTTCGTCAGCGTGATCGCTGGTCGGTGCGGACTCGGTGGGCCGAAGGGCCTTGTTTCCGCGGTGTATCTCTAAAGTAAATCCCTAAAGTCTAAACTCTGCCTCAGAGGGTGGTGGAGGCCGGTTTTCTGGATACTTTCAAGAGAGAGCTAGATAGGGCTCTTAAAAATAGCGGAGTCCGGAGATATGGGGAGAAGGCAGGAACGGGGTACCGATTGGGGATGATCAGCCATGATCACATTGAATGGCGGTGCTGGCTCGAAGGGCCGAATGGCCTACTCCTGCACCTATTGTCTATTGTCTATTGTTACTTTGTGAAAACTGATGTGATATTAGTTTCTAATAATCCCAAGCTGTTATTTTATTAATGCATCCAAGAATATTGTATTTTTATCCAATGTCATGTGTAGATTGAGATGCTGATCTTTTTCATTTGAACTGCATTTGTGATTGAGTGGAGCTGTCTGGTGTCAGGTTGCTGAATCGCAGTTGGTTATCGGTTAGATGTAACCGCCATCCAAATGCCCAGCTTGAATTTCCTGATCCCAGCATGAAACCCATCCCAGAGGTAGAGTTATATGAAGCAATGGCCAATTTAGCAGGGGGGTAAGTCACTCCACAGTTACTCCCTCAAAAGATTTCATGCCATCTGCCAGAATAAATTGGGCTTAACATATGGAATAATGCATTACAGGATTAAATAGTATTTAGGTTATCTTCCTGTTGCAATATAAAGCTAATTTCTTCATCCTTTGCAGTGAATTACATAAGGATGTTATTGCTGCAATTGAACTCTGATGTTATCCCTAGTGACACTCTTCCCTCCATCTGAACAATGACAATTTTTTTTTTAATGTGGTTCAAGAGGATTTTCTTTTATTAATAACTGCTGTCTGTGTCAGAAAGATAAAAATGGTACATCGGGTGAAAGCAAGTGGTCTGGTGCAGTCCTCGTATTTCACAGATGCACTGAGAAGGAAAGTAAATACTGCGTTTCATTAAATGCGCTATTTGCACGTAAGCTCTTCGAGATATCTGATGAGCACACTGTTGCCATACTTGAAATTTTTGTTTTTTCATAGTTTGCTTCCCCAATCTCATCTTCCAATATTAAACTTGCCTTTTATAGAGTGTAGAGATGATTTGAGAGGATGTTGCCAGGGCTATAGGGAGAGGTTGGGCGGTTGTGCAGGCTAGGACCTTATTTCTTGCAACGCAGGATGATGGGGGGGGGGGGCTCTTGCAGAGGTGTACAAAAGGTCACAGTGGCGCAGCGGTAGAGCTGCTGCCTTACAGCGAATGCAGCACCGGAGACCCGGGTTCGATCCCGACTACGGGTGCTCTCTGTACGGAGTTTTCACGTTCTCCCCGTGACCTGCATGGGTTTTCTCCGAGATCTGCGGTTTCTTCCCACACTCCAAAGACGTACAGGTTTGTAGGTTAATTGGCTTGGTAAAATTGTAATTTGTCTTAAGTGTGTGTGGGATAATATTCAAGTGCAGGGATCGCTGGTCGGCTTGGGCTGAAGGGCTGTATATCGAAACCAACCTAAAATCATGAGAGGAATAGATGCACGCTCTTTGACCAGAGTAGAGGAACAAAGAACCAAAGGTTTAAGGTGAGAGGGACACAATTTGATTGTAATCTGAAGGACATTTTTTTTCACACAAGGTGGTGGGTCTATGGAATGAGCTGCCAGAGGAGGTAGTTGAGGCAGGAACTATTCAAAGACAATTGGACAGGTGAATGAATAGGGAGGGTTTAGAGGGATATGGCCTGTCCTGCAGATTCTTCCCGTTCAGCAACATCCAGCTTCCATCCACTTACATCCATGTATGTAGTTTGTTTGTTTATACTACTCTTATAACAAATGTAAAGCACTTTGGCCAACGAGAGTTGTTTTTAAAATGTGCTATATAAATAAATGTGATTTGACTTGACTACAACCTTTGATAATGCAACTGCACCATAAAACAAGTTGTAGAAATAAAGAAATGCAGAAGCTGGTTTACCAAGGAATGACACAAAGTGTTGGAATAAAACAGCGGGTCAAGCAGTATTACTGAAGAACATGGATCGGTGATGTTTCGACCGTTCTTCAGACTGGGGCGGCACGGTGGCACAGCTGTAGAATTGCTAGCTTACAGCGTCAGAGACGAGGGTTCGATCCTGACCATGGGTGCTGTCTGTACGGAGTTTGTACGTGCTCCCCGTGACCGCGTGGGTTTTCTCCGGGTGCTCCGGTTTCTTCCTACACTCCAAAGATGCACATGTTTGTAGGTTAATTGGCTTTGATAATGAATGTAAATTGTCCCTACTGTTTAGGATGGTATTATCAAAGGTTGGATTTGGAATAATAGGAGAAGATACCAATTTAAATAAAGACCAAAATGTTTTTTTTAATTATGGGTTAATAATTGGAAAGAAATTGATACTTAAATTTTGGAAAAATACAGCCATACCAACTGTTAAAATGTGGATTAGGAATATGATGGACATAGCACGCCTTGAAGAAATGAGACTCCGACTAATAGATAAATATGACCAATTCTTAAGGAGTTGGTCTCCTTTCATCGACTTTTTGGAATCATGTGATGCAGCGGTACCATAAGGATTGCTGATTTCAGTTCATGACGTGGATAGATCTACATCTCCGAATATAGATTTGAAAAATTCTCTTTTAAGGGGCCTTTTCTTCTATTTCTACTTTCCACCTTTTCTTTTTTCTTTTCTTTTTTTTTATTTTTTTTTTTTATATACACACTTCACATTTTTCTACTTTCTACCATCTATTTTTCCACTCTTTCCCCTTTCTATTGTTTTCTTTTTCTTGTTTTGCTTACTTCCTTCTCATAACATAAAACCAGAGGTTGTACATGGAATGGATTACGGTATGACATAGTTGGCACCTAAAATTAGGTGCCACTGTATTGTTTTGTATTGTATTAACTTCTAATTAAAAAATAAATAAAAAAATAAAAAAATGGGGAACCAGTGGAAAACACCACAAGATGTACATACCTTGGCAGCATGTTCACAGCAGATGGAGATGTAGAGGGCGACATCAACTCCCGAATTGGTAAAGCTGCATCAGCCTTCAGAAGTATGCAGCCAATATGGTCTAGTGGCGGGATATCCAAGATGCTAAAAGTCAAGCTCTTCCAGTCCGTAGTCCTCCCTACAGCCCTCTGTGCCAGTGAGACATGGAAAATCAATGTGAAGACGAAAAAGAAATTGGATGCATTCCAACAATGCGGCTTGAGGAAGACACGGCTGATGGGCCTCACCCAACTGCGCAGGCACGGCCGGCAAGTGTCAAGTTATTTTAAGTTTTAAATGTCAATAATTTGTCAAATATAACATCAATCTGAACAAAACTTGGCTAATGCACACCGCAGGACAATGGTGAGTAAAGTGGTCCTAAAATTGTCGCACTATCGTGTACCGTTATGTATGTACAATCAAATATACAAACAAACAAACAAACAAACAAACAAGATGAGAGTTTTAGTAATATAATAATGTGGCGACTCCCAAGGGTCGTGCCATCCTATCTGTCGAACCCCTCGGCACGGGAGTGGTTCAGTCCGGAGGCGGCCCTTAACCAGAGGGTTTAAAGGCAGGGATTTGGGTGCCATCTTTCTCTCGTGTGGACTTCCCTACAACCGGGAGGAACACAAATAAAGGTGCCTCTCGAAATACCTGACTCCTCTCTTTCATTTCGAGACCTACGCACCACATTGGTGACCCCGACGCTCCAGTGTCGTCATGATGGAGAAAGCAGACCGCCCTACCACCTCACAGGCCGGCCCTGTCTCTGGACGCGGTCTCTGTAAAATTGCCCACCTTCTGGACCACCCGGCCGCACATCTGGTTCCAGCAGGCGGAGGCCCAATTCAACCTGCGGGGCATCACAGTCGATGCCACCCGCTTTTATTACCTGGTGGGGACCCTCGACCAGGACACGGTCGAGGAGGTCACGGACTTCCTCGCAGCCCCCCCGGCCACCGTGATATACCTCGGCCTTAAGGAGCTCCTGCTCCAGATTTATGGACTCAGCAGGATGGAGCGTGCTGCCAGGCTCCTTCATATGGAGGGCCTAGGCGACCGACGGCCATCAAGCCTCCTAAAGGAGATGGTTGCTCCCCTGGATGGGCACACACCGTGCCTGCTGTTTGAATATACATACCTCCATCTGCTGCCGGGCTACATCCGTCTTCAGCTCACGGACGTCTCCTTCGCCGACATCAGGGCCCTTGGGAGGTGCGCCGACGCGCTGTGGATGGCGCGCCCTGATGACATCAACGCGCTGGCCGTCAGCAGCCATGGGGACGCGCTGAGGACGACGCGCCCTGATGACGTCAACGCGCTGGCCTTCAGCAGGCGCACCGATGACGTTACCCCGGCAGCTCCCGATTTCCTCCGGTGGGGCGGGGGAGCTGTGGAAGGAGTGACAGCACCAGCCCGATGGCCCGTAAGATCGCCCCCAGCGGCAGTGAGGGGTACTGCACCTGCAGTCCAGCGCCAGCAAGCTGCAAGTGCCACCAGCAGGAGCCGGCAAGCTCCAAGTACCACCAACACGAGGCGCTGGTGTTATTTCCATCAGCGCTGGGGTGCTGCAGCACGACAATGCCGCCAGTCGTGCACGTTCCCGGGAAAAGCCTGGGCTGGCTGCCAATAGTCCCCGCGGCGGCCGGCCAAATTCACCGCTTCTTCGCCTGGGATCGCCGCTCCGGGACCCGCTTCCTCGTTGATACTGGAGCGGAGCTCAGCGTCCTGCCCCCTTCGCTGGCCGACATTCGTTCCGGTAAGCGGGGGCCCATCCTCACCGCGGCGAATGGCAGCCCTATCCGCACGTATGGAGCGCGCCTGGTTCCGATAGTGTTCGGCTCCTGCCATTTCTTGTGGCGGTTCACCATTGCTGACGTCTCCCAGCCATTGCTCGGGGCCGACTTCCTCCGGGCGCATTCCCTCATGGTGGACGTCAGGCGTCAGCGCTTGGTCAACGCCGCTACGATGGAGCCGATCGCATTACGTTTGGATCAGCCGGTGGGACGCCCCCTGTCGTCCGTGGATTCCCGCTTCGCCCGGACCTTGGCCGCGTTCCCGGACATCCTGACCCCACAGTTTCGGTCATCGACCCCCAGTCACGGAGTGGTACATTTTATACAAACTACCGGCCCACCTATCCACGCACGAGCACGCCGACTGCCGCCGGATAAACTGCGTCTGGCACGGCAGGAATTCCGCACGATGGAGTCCTTGGGGATCGTCCGCCCTTCAAGCAGCCCATGGGCGTCCCCACTCCACATGGTCCCTAAGGCAAGCGGGGGCTGGCGACCTTGCGGGGATTACCGACGGCTGAATGCCGCAACAACAGCGGATCGATACCCCGTACCCCACATCCAGGACTTCACCGCCCACTTGGCTGGGGCTACATTATTTTCAAAAGTGGATTTGGTACGGGGTTATAACCAGATCCCGGTCCACCCGGATGATGTACCCAAGACGGCGATCATCACGCCGTTCGGACTTTATGAGTTCATGCGGATGCCGTTCGGCCTCAAGAATGCTGCGCAGGCTTTTCAACGCTAGATGGACGGGGTGTGTCGCGACCTCGATTTTGTCTTTGTTTACCTAGACGACATCCTGGTGGCCAGCCGCTCGCAGCAGGAGCACTGCGCCCACCTCCGGCAGCTCTGTCAGCGGCTCAGCGAGCATGGTTTGGCTATCTAATCTAATCTAATCTAATCTATCAACCTCGCCAAGTGCCATTTTGGGGTAACTGAGATCGACTTCCTCGGCCACCGCGTGACTTTGCAAGGCGCGGTTCCCCTGCCGGACAGGGTCGACGCCATCCGTTGGTTTCCCCGCCCACGCACGGTGCGCGGCCTGCAGGAGTTTGTCGGCATGGTGGCATTTTACCATCGTTTTGTGCCATCCGCGGCCCACATCATGCGGCCTCTGTATCAACTTCTGGCGGGTGGGCAGCACAAGAACGTCGAATGGACCCACGAGGCAGTGGCAGCATTTGGCAGAGCGAAGGAGGCCCTTGCTCGGGCCGTACTACTGGTGCACCCGCGGGAAGATGCCCCGACTGCTCTCACGGTGGACGCCTCGGAGTCGGCGGTTGGTGCCGTGCTGGAGCAACTGACGGGCGGAGGTTGGCGGCCCCTGGCCTTCTTCAGCCGGCACCTCAACCGCGCGCAGACCAAATACAGCGCGTTCGATCGTGAGCTCCTGGCTCTGTACCTGGCAGTGCGCCACTTCCGCTACTTCCTGGAGGGCTGCCCGTTCACCGCCTACACGGACCACAAGCCGCTCACTTTCGCTCTGGCGAAGGTTTCCGACCCCTGGTCCGCACGACAGCAGCGGCAATTGGCATACATTTCAGAATATACTACATCTATCCGCTATGTCGAGGGCAAAGAGAACCGGGTGGCCGACGCATTGTCCCACCCCGCTATCAACGCCGTTTTCGAGGTGGCGCCCGGAATTGACTATTCTGCCCTGGCAGAGGCACAGCTCACGGACGATGAGATGCCCGCCTACCGGACTGCCATCTCCGGCCTCCGCCTTGAGGATGTCCCCCTCGGTCCTGGAGGAGCGACGATCCTGTGCGATGTATCGACCGATCAGCCGCGCCCCATCGTCTGGTGCCGGAGGGTGTTCGAGGTTATCCACGGACTGTCTCACCCATCAATCCGGGGGACAACGGCACTAGTGGCCGCTCGTTTCATGTGGCACGGTCTGCGCAAGCAGGTTGGCCACTGGGCTCGCACCTGCATTCCGTGCCAGACGGCAAAGATCCAGCGCCATGTCCGTGCGCCTCTCCAGGAGTTCGGTCTACCTCACCGGCGATTCGGCCATATCCACGTGGACATTGTGGGGCCTCTTCCGCCGTCCCGGGGCATCACCCACCTTCTCACGATGGTGGACCGCTTCACGCGTTGGCCGGAGGCCATACCGCTGGCCGACACTTCAACAGCTACGCGTGCTTGTGCGTTGTCCGCGCACTGGATTGCTCGCTTCGGGGTGCCGGCGCACATCTCCTCAGACCGGGGGCCACAGTTCACCTCCGAGTTGTGGTCAGCCATGGCTCGCTTGCTGGGGGTGCGGCTACACCACACCACAGCTTATCACCCGCAAGCTAACGGTCTGGTGGAGAGGTTCCACCGGCAGCTCAAGGCAGCGCTGAAGGCACGACTCTCCGGCCCGGACTGGATGGACAAGTTGCCGTGGGTCATGTTGGGCATTCGGACTGCTCCTAAAGAGGACTTGGCCTCATCATCAGCGGAGCTCGTGTACGGGTTGCCACTCACGGTGCCTGGGGAGTTCGTGCCGTCGGCGCCGGGGCAGCAGGGAACGCCCGCATCCACCTTAAAGCGCCTTTGCGAGCGAGTTGGCATGCTCGCACCCGTCCCGACGTCCCGCCATGGGACATTTCGCCCGCATGTGCCATCAGCCCTCCGGGACTGCCCATACGTTTTCCTGCACCGTGATGCCCACCGGACGCCACTCCAGAGGCCGTACGAGGGCCCGTTCCGGGTGCTGGAACACGGGCAGTCGACCTTCGTGCTGGACATGGGGAGCCGGCCGGAGGCCGTGTCGATCGACCGGTTGAAGCCGGCACACCTGGACATTGACCAGCTGGTGCTGGTTGCCCAACCCAACCTCGGCCTCGAGGGCGCCCCCCTTCACCGCCCCCTCCGCCTGTCACTCCACCTGTCACACCACCTGTCCTCCCGCCGGTCCCTCGACCTGTCCCTCCACCTATTCCTCCGCCAGCCCCACGATCGGCTGACTTCCGCACGTGGGCCGGCCAGGTTGTGCGCCCGCCGGTGCGTTTCGTGCCTCGGGTTCTGGGGGGTGGTCCTGTGGCGGCTCCCTAGGGTCGGGCCATCCTAACTGTCGAACCCCTCGGCACGGGAGTGGTTCAGTCCGGAGGCGGCCCTTAACCAGAGGGTTTAAAGGCAGGGATTTGGGTGCCATCTTTCTCTCGTGTGGACTTCCCTACAACCGGGAGGAACACAAATAAAGGTGCCTCTCGAAATACCTGACTCCTCTCTTTCCTTTCGAGACCTACGCACCACAATAATAATATTAGATAGATAGATGTTGATGTACTTTTTATTTTTGAACTAATTATTCATTGTCATAATCATTGGACTACAGGTGAGGGGATGAGATGAGTTGCTTGTAGCTGGTGTCTGGCTTTCTAAAAAAAAATGGACAGCTTTTATGATTACTTTTTTAAATCTGGAGATAATTCCAAAATAGTGTGTATAATTGTCAGGCTTGCTTGAGTAAATAGCAGAATAACCATGAAGAAACGCAGAAAAGTGAATTATATGCATTGTATCCACAAAAATGAAATATTAACCTCCATTATTTGCTTCAGAGTCACGCTCACATGTTGAACTTGTTCATCCAGAGAGTGTAAATGGTTATTCGATGCAATTTCCGACAATTCTATTGCTCAACTTGAATCCTTTAAAGTCTGCGGCAACCACTTGTGTCAAAATGAAAAAAAAAAAAAATTATATTGTAAGATCATACCTCAGTGCCAATATCCTGAAGACTCTCGGACTCTCTCCATTCTTTAAGAGGCTCTTTAATCATTGGCTAATTTCTTGTGATTGTAGATCAAACGTTGTTTTTTGCTAATTTGGACTGTTTTTAATGCATAGCTGTCAGATTCCAGTGTAGGGAGGAACTGCAGGTGCTGGTTTACCACCAATGATAGACACAATGTGCTGGAGTAACTCAGTGGGTCAGACAGCTTCTCTGGAGAAAAGGAATGGGTGACGTTACAGGTCAAGACCCTTCTTCAGACTGATTGGACCCTTCTTCGGACTCTCAGAGCATGGCCAGTGTGGTGTGGACGGAAACTAGTCGCTGAGTAGTTTTATTTTCCTTTTCGTCACAAATATTAATTCTGTGACCCCCTGGTCCTTTAAAACTTCACTTAAGGGAACAATAGCTTTATTCTGCATGCCCAATCTACAGCAGACATGCACCTTTATACATCAGCAATCTGTTGTAGGTTCATAGCACCTTTCCTCCTTTGAGGAGGTTTATGATTCCTTCTGAAAATACTTTCCTCTTAGACAATAGACAATAGGTGCAGGAGTAGGCCATTCGACCCTTCGAGCCAGCACCACCATTCAATGTGATCATGGCTGATCATCCCCAATCAGTACCCCGTTCCTGCCTTCTCCCCATATCCCCTGACTCCGCTATTTTTAAGAGCCCTATCTAGCTCTCTCTTGAAAGCATCCAGAGAACCTGCCTCCACTGCCCTCTGAGGCAGAGAATTCCACAGACTCACCACTCTCTGTGAGAAAAAATGTTTCCTTGTCTCCGTTCTAAATGGCTTATTCCTTATTCTTAAACTGTGGCCCCTGGTTCTGGACAATAATACTGATTTACCTGATGTTGTGTTCTTCAATGTCACTTTAAATACAACATCTAGATTAAGCACCAGGAAGAGTGGTGGGGTTGCCAAGGCTTTCCAATCAAATCCAGCGGTGAATTCTCATTTTAGAGTTGAGATATACAGCAATTAACCAGGCCCGTCGAGCCCACACTCTCCATTGATCACCCTGTTCAAACTAGTTCTATGTCATCCCACTGTCTCACCCACTCCCTACATACCAGCGGTAGTAAACAGAGGGCCAAATTACCTACAAACCCGCACGTCTTTGGGATGTGGGAGGAAATCCAAGCCGGTCACAGGGAGAACGTGCAAACTCCACACAGGCAGTGCCCCAGGTCAGGATCGAACCCAGGTCACCAGCTGCCCCCTTTGCCACGGTAAAGCGGTGAAATGATTTTGCTGGACCATTTTCCCTTTCTCGCCAGAGAGTGACTGATGTCAATGGTTTGATTTACCAGTCAGTAAATTGTATGGCAGTTTGTGACATAGATAGATAGATAAATACTTTATTAATCCCCTCGGGGAAATTCAGTGACTTGCCATTTGCAGCACACCAATAAAAATAAGACACAACATTAAAGAATTTAACAATAAACATAAAAGCATCCCCACACAATGGTTCCCACTGTGAGGGAAGGCAGCAAAGTCCAGTCCTATCCCCAGTTCACCCATAGTCGGGCCTATTGAGGCCTCCGCAGTCGCCGCTACGGCAGCCCGATAGCGGCTTGGAGTGTCTGGAACGGCCGCTTCCTCCCCGGAGACCGCGGCTCCCGAAGTCCACGGGCCGCGCTGGTCGGAGCAGCTTCAACACTGGCTCCGTGGTGTTTAAAGTTCAGCGCCGCCCCGCAGCTGGACGCTCCACAGACCGCAGCTCCGCGATGTTGGAGTCGGCGGTCCCAGCCCACCGCATGGCGACCCGGTAAGGCATCGCCCGCTCCGTGATGGTGCCTCAGCGCTGCGCCGCTGCCGAAGATGAAGTCCTGGCCGGTCCCGGCAGGAAACGCCGCTCCAGTCCCGTCGGTAGGCCGCGAGGATGGGGGCGAAGATACGGCTCGGAGAAAAGCCGCATCTCCGACCAGGTAAGGACTGAGAAAAACAGTTTCCCCATTCTCCCCCCACCCCCCCACATAAAAAAGATTAAACCTCCAAAACAAACACTTTTTAACTCACGAAAAAAAAAAAAGTGGTGAAAGGACTAACAGCTGCTGGCAGGGCAGCCATACTCGACAGCGCTCCCTTTGGAAGCGATGTCCTGCTGTGACTGTCGTCACTATCCATGGCTCTCGTGATTTTCTATCAGGGCTACCATCAATTCATCATCGTTGAAAACATTAGCGATGCAGTGGCGCTGGTTTCCAATGGGAACGGTGACGGACGCACCACACATCTCTCTCCTCCAGTTCCTGCCGACTTCCACCACTGGAAGTATAGGATTTTGGTGTATGCTTTATCATCATTCCTTACAATGCCATGTACGACAGTGATCGCAACTTCTACTGAAGTGTGGATGACAATAGGTGCAGGAGTAGGCCATTCCGGCCTTCAAGCCAGCACCGCCATTCATAGAAACATAGAAACATAGAAAGTAGGTGCGAGAGTAGACCACCAGGTCCGTCGAGCCCGCACCGCCATTCGCTCATGGCTGAACACTAAACAGACACACTTACCCACAAACAGTAGACACAAGACACAGAACACAAGACACTACCCTCCCCTTTATACCGCTATCACCCCTCTCCACCCCAAGAACCTCGTGATCTCCTGGGGGAGGCAAAAAACCGGATAAAAACCCAGGTCCAATTCGGGAAAAAAATCCGGGAAATTCCTCTCCGACCCCAATCCAGGCGATCGACACTTGTCCAGGAGATCACTCAGGTCTTACTATACTAACCATACCTAGGTCCATATCCCTGCCCTCTCCCCGTAGCCCCTTATCCCCTTGGCAGCTAAAAAACCATCTATTTTAGTCTTAAATATATTTAAAGTTTCTGCTTCCACTGCTCCCTGGGGCAGTGAATTCCATAAATTAACCACCCTCTGGGTGAAGAAGTTCTTCCTCATCTCAGTTTTAAAAGAGCCCCCCCTTATTCTGCAACTATGTCCTCTAGTTCTAGTTTCCCCGATCATTGGGAACATCCTCGGTGCATCCACCCGATCAAGGCCCCTCACGATCTTATATGTTTCAATGAGATCGCCTCTCATTCTTCTAAACTCCAAAGAGTAGAGTTCCAGCCTACTTAACCTTTCCTCATATGTCAATCCCCTCATTGCAGGAATTAATCTTGTAAACCTTCGCTGCACTGCCTCCAGGGCTAGTACATCCTTTCTTAAGTATGGACCCCAGAACTGTACACAGTATTCCAAATGTGGTCTCACTAATACTGTGTACAGCTGCAGCAAGACCTCCGTGTTTTTATACTCAATCCCCCTAGCAATAAAGGCCAAAACTCCATTGGCCTTCCTGATTGCTTGCTGCACCTGCATACTAACTTTTAGTGATTCATGTACTAATACCCCTAGATCCCTTTGCGTTGCATTACAACGCAGCTCCTCCTCATTTAGAAAATAACTTGCCCTATCATTTTTTTTCCCAAAGTGAATGACTTCACATTTATTAGTATTAAATTTCATCTGCCAAGTTGTTGCCCACTCACCTAGCTTATCTATATCCTTTTGCAGACTCTTCCTATCCTCCTCATCCCCTACTTTTCCTCCCATTTTTGTATCGTCCGCAAATTTTGATATATTACACTTGGTTCCCTCCTCCAAATCATTTATATAAATTGTGAACAACTGGGGTCCCAGCACCGACCCTTGCGGAACCCTGCTAGTTACCGGTTGCCATCCCGAGTATGAACCATTTATCCCCACTCTCTGCTTCCTATTTGTTAGCCAATCCTCTACCCATGCTAATATATTACCCCCAATCCCATAATTTTTTATTTTTAGCAATAGTCTCTTATGTGGCACCTTGTCAAAAGCCTTTTGGAAGTCCAAGTATACCACATCCACCGGTTCCCCTTTATCCACCCGGGTTGTTACTTCCTCAAAGAATTCGAGCAGATTCGTTAAACAGGACTTCCCCTTCACAAAACCATGCTGGTTCTGTCCGATGAAGTCATGTTTATCATTGAAGTCAATGTGATCATGGCTGATCATCCACAATCAGTACCCTGTTCCTGCCTTCTTACCATATCCCCTGACTCCGCTATCTTTAAGAGCCATATCTAGCTCTCTCTTGAAAATATCCAGAGAACCGGCCTCCACCGCCCTCTGAGGCAGAGAATTCCGTATCGAGATGGCCGTTGGCTCACTAGGAGCTCATCCGCTCTTTGACAGGTCTTGTTTTGGGTCCTGTTGGGGGTCCACAGCCCCCTCATCACCTGGCATACCAGGTGGGGGAGACGATTTTGTCGCCAGTTATCCGACCATGGAGCAGGTAGCACGGGATTACATGGTACCCATGGCGGGGGGGGGGGGGGGGGGGGGGGGGGGGGACTCCCCACGACTTGACCCTCAAACCCAGAGAAAACAATCTAATTCCATCCAACCTCCCCTTGTAGTTAATCCAAGCATCATTCTGGTAAACCTCCTCTGCACTTTTTTCAAAGCCTCCATATCATTGGTGTAATGGGGAGACCAACACTGCACGCAATGCCAGACTCGACTTAGTATTCCATTCAGGTCACCCCACACCCATTCTGTACAGTCTTCCCCCAAAACCAAAAGCCTCCATCCCAAGCAGGATACTGGTGAATCTGCGTTGTGAATCATCTACCTTCTCTGTATCAATTTCAAGAGCCACCTCAAGGCACAACCGGTGGTTCAACTGCACTTGGATCGCAGTAGGATGAGGGGTGAACTTATTGAGGTGTATGCACTCACGAGAGAAATAGATCTGGAAGATGCACAGAGTCTCTTGGCCAGAGTAGATGAACCGAGGACTAGAGGACATATGTTTAAGGTGAAGGGGAAAATATTTAATAGGAATCTGAGGGGTAACTTTTTCACACAAAGGTGGTGGGTGTATGGAACGAGCTGCCTCTAGCGTCTACAAACCCTTATTAATCTTATATGCTTCAATAAGATACCCTCTCATCCTTCCAAACTCCAGAGTATACAAGCCCAGCCGCTCCATTCTCTCAGCATATGACAGTCCCGCCATCCCGGGAATTAACCTTGTGAACAAGGGGTCACAGTTTAAGGATAAAGGGGAAATCTTTTAGGACCGAGATGAGGAAAACTTTTTTCACACAGAGAGTGGTGAATCTGTGGAATTCTCTCCCGCAGAAGGTAGTTGAGGCCAGTTCATTGGCTATATTTAAGAGGGAGTTAGATGTGGCCCTTGTGGCTAAAGGGATCAGGGGGTATGGAGAGAAGGCTGGTACAGGATACTGAGTTGGATGATCAGCCATGATCATATTGAATGGCGGTGCAGGCTCGAAGGGCCGAATGGCCTACTCCTGCACCTATTTTCTATGTCTATGTTTCTATGAACCTACGCTGCACTCCCTCAATACCAAGAATGTCCTTCCTCAAATTAGGGGACCAAAACTGTACACAATACTCCAGAGTGGACTAGGAATTTATTCCATGGCGTGCAGGAGCATGAGGGGTGATCTCATAGAGGTGTCTAAGATCACAAGGAAATTGATGGAGTAAATATTACACACAGCTTTTTAACCAAAGTATGGAAATCAAGAACCAGAATCCAAAAAACCTTGAACTTGGGTGCAAAGTGAGAGGGGAAAGATTTAAGGGAAGCCGAAGAGACAACATTTTTCATACAAAGGGCGGTGGGTATATGGAGTGAGTTACAGGTACTATAACAACATTTGAAAGACATTTGGACAGATACACTGATAGGAAAGGTTTAGAATGATATAGGCCAAAAGCAGACAGGTGGGACTCGTGTGGGTTGGGCATCTTGGTCGGTGTGCCAGTTTCCAGGCTCAAGGACTCTATTAATGCCTGCGGGTATGTAGAGGAAATGCAAGCATTTTTAGTTGTATTCCTACATTATTGAGAAGAAGAGAAAATAAATCACACCATAAAAATCAATGGGGTTTGGGCCAAAGAATTTCAGCATTGCAATTAAAGTTATTTCATACACTAAAGGTCTTTTCAATGGCTAGAAGTTTACTTTTGTTATTGCCAGCTAAAAATGCCGAAGGCTGCCTGCCTGCCTTACGGCTTAACAATATCACTGCACAAGTGTCAATTGAAGCAATTGCTTGTCAATTTCCATGACCACCCATGGTGAAACAGCAGCTGTGTTGAGAGCTGTATGCTTAAGTTCCTGTTCTATGATAGCGATAGTTACTGGGAAAACAGTTTCTTTTTTTCCCCTAGACCGCTTGTTTTACTCAACACTGCTTTTTTTTCTCTTCCCATGCCTGTCAATTTCCTAAGTTACATCTAGTTCCAAATGGCAGCCACGTTCTAACCAATATGCTACAAATTCCCCTGGTTATCAAATCGGGTGATATCTCATTTGCATTATGAAACGCTAGCTATAGCAGAACTACCCGTATATAAATGGTCAGTCATACACCGTGGAAACTGGGCCCTTCCCCCCAAATAGCCCACGCCGACCAATATACCCCATCTACACTAATCCTACCTGCCACTAGTTTGCGGATGACACAAAAATGGGTGGCAGTGTGAGCTGCGAGGAGGATGCTATAAGGCTGCTGGGTGACTTGGAGAGAAGCAAGGAGATCCTACTGCATTTGTACAGGGCCCTGGTGAGACCACACCTGGAGTATTGTGTGCAGTTTTATAGACAATAGACAATAGGTGCAGGAGTAGGCCATTTGGCCCTTCGAGCCAGCACCGCCATTCAATGTGATCATGGCTGATCATCCCCAATCAGTACCCCGTTCCTGCCTTCTCACCATATCCCCTGACTCCGCTATCTTTATGAGCCCTATCTAGCTCTCTCTTGAAAGCATCCAGAGAACCGGCCTCCACCACCTTCTGAGGCAGAGAGTTCCACAGACTCACCACTCTCTGTGAGAAAAAGTGTTTCCTCGTCTCCGTTCTAAATGGCTTACTCCTTAGTCTTAAACTTGGTCTCCTAATTTCCTACTCTCCTAATTTGAGGAAGTACGTTCTTGCTGTTAAGGGAGCGCAGCGTATGTTCACCAAGTTAATTACCGGGATGGCGGGACTGACATATGATGAAAGAATGGGTTGACTGGGCTTATATTCACTGGAATTTAGAAGGATGTGAGGGGATCTTATAGAAACAGATAAAATTGTTAAAGGATTTGGACAGGCTAGATGCAGGAAAAATGTTCCTGATGTTGGGGGAGTCCAGAACCAGGGGTCACAGTTTAAGAATAAGGGGTAGGCCATTTACGAGTGAGATGAGGAATAACATTTTCACCGAGCGTATTGTGAATTTGTGGAATTCTCTGACACAGAAGGCAGTGGAGGCCAATTCACTGGATGTATTCAAGAGAGAGCTAGATATAGCTCTTTGGGCTAGCGGAATCAAGGGATACTCTGGGTAAAAGATTCTGTGTATTCATCCTATCTATTCCTCTCATGATTTTATACACCTCTATAATATCGGTCCTCAGACTCTGCACTTTAAGGAATAAATTTCCAGCCTATCCAAACTCAGGGCCCGAGCTAAAGGGAGAGGTTGGCTGACTGGTATCCCTTAAAATATCCCTTGAAGGAATCAAGGGATATGGGAAAAACCAGGAACGGGGTACTGATTTTAGATGATCAGCCTTGATCATATTGAATGGCGGTGCTGGTTCGAAGTGCCGAATGGCCTACTCCCGCACCTATTTTTCTATGGTAAGGCTGATGAACTGAGGACAGTGGCTAAAATATTGATAAATTATATTAAAAAGGACACAGTGCTGGACTAATTCAGTGGGTCAAACCGCATCTCTGGAGAACATGGATAGGTGTCGTTTCACAGAGTGCTGGAGTAACTCAGCAGGTCAGGTAGCATCTGTGGAGAACATGGATAGGTGACGTTTCACAGAGTGCTGGAGTAACTCAGCAGATCAGGCAGCATCTGTGGAGAACATGGATAGGTGACGTTTCACAGAGTGCTGGAGTAACTCAGCGGATCAGGCAGCATCTATGGAGAACATGGATAGGTGACGTTTCACAGAGTGCTGGAGTAACTCAGCGGGTCAGGCAGCATCTGTGGAGAACATGGATAGGTGACGTTTCACAGAGTGCTGGAGTAACTCAGCGGGTCAGGCAGCATCTGTGGAGAACATGGATAGGTGACGTTTCACAGAGTGCTGGAGTAACTCAGCGGGTCAGGCAGCATCTGTGGAGAACATGGATAGGTGACGTTTCACAGAGTGCTGGAGTAACTCAGCGGGTCAGGCAGCATCTGTGGAGAACATGGATAGGTGACGTTTCACAGAGTGCTGGATTAACTCAGCGGGTCAGGCAGCATCTGTGGAGAACATGGATAGGTGACGTTTCACAGAGTGCTGGAGTAACTCAGCGGGTCAGGCAGCATCTGTGGAGAACATGGATAGGTGACGTTTCACAGAGTGCTGGAGTAACTCAGCGGGTCAGGCAGCATCTCTGGAGAACATGGATAGGCACCTATTGTCTATTGTCTATTGGTACACATGACAATAAACTGAACTGGATCTGAAGAACGGCCCTGAAGCTGTTTGGTAATGTGAATGCTCTGCTTGAAGCAGTGCTGGAGGCAATGCCTCCCGTCTGAACAAACTCAGACATGAAAAGCAACAATGAAATGCGGTTGAACATAATTAGTATGGGTGAGTCTTTGGTGCTCAGCATGGGCGCATTGGGCCGTAGGCCGTGTTTCTGTGCTGTACAAGTATAGACTTTTGTTTGTTTAGAATATTATTTTAATGATTGGAATAAAATAAATCGTGGAGAGTGGAGCTGCTGGTTCTGTTTGGATCCTTTTCTGTGCAATGACATATCTGCGATAATGTTAATGGCATAAACATACATTACATGGTGTTGCAAACAGATAGCTTCTTTTTCTTGGCTCTCTTTCAATGACAAATAAAAAGGTGACTGTACGCTTTGGCACGGCATATATATTGTTTTAACATACTATGTAGTCATAAAGCATGGAAACAGGCCCTACAGCCCAATTCTTCATGCCAACCAAGATGCCCCATCTAAGTTAGTCTCATTTGCCCTCGTTTGGCCCATATCCCTCTCAATCTTTCATATCCATGTACCTGTCCAAGTGTGTTTCAAATGTTGTTATAGTACCTGTCTCAACTAACTCCTCTGGCAGCTCATTCCATTTACCAACCACCCTTTCAGTGAAAAAGTTGCCCCTCAGGTTTATATTATATCTTTCCCCTCTCACCTTAAACCTATGTCCTCTGGTTCTTGATTCTCCTGCTCTGGGCAAGAGACTGCATCCAATTCCCCTCAAGATGTTATACATCTGTGTAAGATCACTGCTCATCCTCTTGCCCTCCAAGGAATAAAGTCCTAGCCTACCCAATCTCTCCCTAATATGCAGTCAATAGACAATAGACAATAGGTGCAGGAGTAGGCCATTCGGCCCTTCGAGCCAGCACCGCCATTCAATGTGATCATGGCTGATCATCCCCAATCAGTACCCCGTTCTTGCTTCAAATCCCTCAACTGCCTCAAGTTCCTGCCTCAAATCCTGGCAGTATCCTCATAAAGTTTCTCTGCACACTTTCCAGTTGAACAACATCCGTCCCCTCGCTGCTTAGTGTTAACATTGCAGCTTTTACAGCTGTAATCATAGGGAGGTTTAAGCGGTTGTGGCAACATCCGGCTGATTAAAATCCTCCTGCCTGTATCGAGGCTGATACCCAGACTTGGAGGGCTAATACCTTGAAGCTGGGGAGACTTAGACAAATATGAAAAGCCCTTCTTTCCATTGCCATTGCTTCCTATTAGACGTGAAGTATCTTTTAGTTTCAATTTACTGATTGGGGATGATCAGCCATGATCACATTCAATGGCAGTGCTGGCTCGAAGGGCCGAATGGCCTACTCCTATTGTCTACTGAAGTAGCTGGTAACTAAGTAAGAACTGTGGCGGCACGGTGGCGCAGCGGCAGAGTTGCTGCCTCACAGCGCCGGTGACCTGGGTTTGTCCCTGACTACGGGTGCTGTCTCTACGGAGTTTGTACGTTCTCCCCGTGACCTGTGTGGGTTTTCTTCGAGATATTCAGTTTCCTCCGACACTCCAAAGACGTGCAGGTTTGTAGGATAATTGGCTTGGTATAAATGTAAATTGTCCCTAGTGTGTGTAGGATAGTGTTAGGGTGCGGGGATCGCTGGTCGGCGCGGACTCGGTGGGTCGAAGAGCCTGTTTCCGTGCTGTATCTCTAAACTAAACTAAACTGTTCTTCCATAATTGATATATCAGATTGATCAACAATATTTATTTCTTTATTCATCCATGGAATGTGGACACTGTTGACAATGGCATCAGTTGTTGCCCATTCCTAAATGCCACCTTGGGGGGGGGGGGGGGGGGGGTGGGGGGGAGGAGGGGGTGCGGAGGGGGGGTGGGGAGGAGGGTAAAACCCAGGTCTCTGGTGCTGAAAGGCAACAACTCCACCACTGTGCCACCCGTGAATTTTGTGACATGAATCATATTTTTAATTCTCTTCTGCCTCTTTCTCCTCCAGATTGTTATGCAGAATTAAATGCAATTCTGGACAAGAAAGCTAGCGATGTTAAAGGATGCACGATGTATGTGGCCTTGTTCCCCTGTAACGAATGTGCTAAACTCATCATCCAGTCAGGTAAAGATTTGCAATCACTCCACTTTCGATTTTTCTGCATTTTGTACACCAGCTTTCGGCTCAATATCTCATTACAGAGGAAGTATAATTTTTAAACTGGCACCCTTTGTCTAGATGAATCATACCATCATTCATGCAAAAGATTGTCGCTGCCTGTCACTGAACAATGTTCGGCTCCCATCGACTAATTGCTACAGTGCGCAATTCTTAACATGTTTTTAATTTAAATCAACAACAATCCAAAACACTGGCTGCCAAATAAAAAAAACCAAGCAGGGTAGATAATTAATGTGAAGATTTTGTGCTGTGAAGTCCCTGTTGGTTAATTAGCTTCTGTAAATTTTCCCCAGTGTATAGACTAGAACTAGTGTACGGTATGAGCTTGATGGGCCGATCAGCATGTTACCACGCTATATCTCTAAACTTAAAGATACGAAAGTGACCTTTAAGAGGCTACTGTTAGATGGGCACATGGATATAGACAATAAACAATAGGTGCAGGAGTAGGCCATTTGGCCCTTTGAGCCAGCACCGCCATTCAATGTGATCATGGCTGATCATCCCCAATCAGTACCCCGTTCCTGCCTTCTCCCCATATCCCCTGACTCCGCTATCTTTAAGAGCCCTATCTAGCTCTCTCTTGAAAGCATCCAGAGAACCTGCCTCCACCACCCTCTGAGGCAGAGAATTCCACAGACTCACCACTCTCTGTGAGAAAAAGTGTTTCCTCGTCTCCGTTCTAAATGGCTTACTCCTTATTCTCAAACTGTGGCCCCTGGTTCTGGACTCCCCCAACATCAGGAACATGTTTCCTGCCTCTAGCGTGTCCAAGCCCTTAACAATCTTATATGTTTCAATGAGATATCCTCTCATCCTTCTAAACTCCAGAGTGTACATTCTCCAGCCGCTCCATTCTCTCAGCATTCTCAGATATGGTGGGATTGGTCGATTACAGGCAAGGCAGAGAGATTAGTTTATCTTGGCATCATGTTCGGCTCAGACTCTGCGGGCTGAAGGGCCTGTGCTGTACTGTTTACAGTCTATGAGCCGAATTGTCGTCTGGCTCTCCACAGACGCCGCCTGACCCGCTGAGTTATTCCAGCACTTTTTGCTCAAGATTTCAGCATCTGCAGTTTCTATTGTCCCCCTCGAGCATTGCTATCTATTTGAAATGTAGATCTGGTGAACCTGATAATGTGCATTAATTTGGTAGCTAATTTAGTGAATAACTGCTTCTCATTTTATTATGGAAATCGGGGCATTTATAGAGAGTGGATGGGTTTGAATAGATATAGGATTGCAATCCTGAGATGTAATAAATGAAGCTTTTAATATACTGTTACATTCGCACTATTCAAGCAGGTGTACAAGCTTTAGTGCAATTTGCATCTAATAAACGGAATGAGTGGGTTAATATATGAAGAGCGTTTGTCGGCACTGGGCCTGCACTCGCTGGAGTTTAGAAGGATGAGGGGCAGACCTCATTGAGGTGATAGGCCTGGCTAGAGTGGATGTGGAGAGGATGCTTCCACTATTGGGAGAGTCTAGGACCAGAGGACGTAACCTCAGAATTAAAGGAGGTTCTTTTTGGAAGGAGATGAGAAGGAGTTTCTTTAGTTAGATGCGGGTGAATGTGGAATTCATTGCCACAGACGGCTGTGGAGGCCAAGTGAGTGGATATTTTTAAGGCAGAGATAGATAGATTCTTGATTAGTATGGGTGTCAGGGGTTATGTGGAGAAGGCAGGAGAATGGGGTTGGGAGGGGGAGATAGATCAGCCATGATTGAATGGTGGAGTAGTCAATGGGCCGAATGGCCTAATTCTATTCCTATCACATGACCTTATACAGCATTAAAACAGGCCCTTTCGCTCACTGTGTGTTCATCAACCAGCGAACACCATATACTAGCGTTATCCTACACACTCGGGACAATTTAAAGAAGCCAATTACCCTACAAACCTGTACGTCGTTGGAGTGTGGGAGCAAAACAGAGCACCCGCGGTGAATGTACAAACTCCGTACAGACAGCACCCGTATCAGGATGGAACCCGGGTCTCTGGCGCTGTGAGGCAGCAACTCTACCGCTGCGCCACCGTGCCGCACATAGAGATAAGGAAAACATGCAATTATTTCAAAGTTATATATTTTAGCGATGACTTGCCTGTTTTTGAAACAAAAATAGATGAATTGTAAAAATAATTTCATTCAATCTTGGGTTAATGTTGCCAGAATTAGATTTGGAATATTTGTGATTGCTGTTTCTTCTCAGTTAAGGAGAGCACCAGAGATTAGAATTCCCTTCCCAAATTCTAATGTGTTTTTGTTTCTTTGTGGTAGGCTGCCTAGAGACACAGATTTAGACAGTCAGAAGAAGGGCCCCGACCCAAAACGTTCTCATGTATTATGGCCTGACCTGCTGAGTTACACCAGCACTTTGGTTTTTTTTTGTAAACCAGCAGCGGTAGAGTTGCTGCCCTACAGCGCCAGAGACCCGGGTTTGATCCCGACTACGGGTGCTGTCTGTACGTTCTCCCCGTGACAGCGTGGGGTTTTTCTAGGTTCCTCTGTTTCTTCCCACATTCCAAAAACGTACAGGTTGGTAGGTTAATTGGCTTTGGTAAAAAATGTAAATTGTCCCTAGTGCATGGGATAGTGTTATGCCCCTGTCTCACTTAGGAAACCTGAACGGAAACCTCACTTATAACCATATAACCATATAACAATTACAGCACGGAAACAGGCCATCTCGGCCCTACAAGTCCGTGCCGAACAATTATTTTCCCTTAGTCCCACCTGCCTGCCCTCATACCATAACCCTCCATTCCATTCTCATCCATATGCCTATCCAATTTATTTTTAAATTATACCAACGAACCTGCCTCCACCACTTCCACTGGAAGCTCATTCCGCACCGCTACCACTCTCTGAGTAAAGAAGTTCCCCCTCATGTTACCCCTAAACTTCTGTCCCTTAATTCTGAAGTCATGTCCTCTTGTTTGAATCTTCCCTATTCTCAAAGGGAAAAGCTTGTCCACATCAACTCTGTCTATCCCTCTCATCATTTTAAAGACCTCTATCAAGTCCCTCCTTAACCTTCTGCGCTCCAGAGAATAAAGATCTAACTTATTCAACCTTTCTCTGTAACTTAATTGTTGAAACCCAGGCAACATTCTAGTAAATCTCCTCTGTACTCTCTCTATTTTGTTGACATCCTTCCTATAATTGGGCGACCAAAATTGTACACCATACTCCAGACTTGGTCTCACCAATGCCTTGTACAATTTTAACATTACATCCCAGCTTCTATACTCAATGCTCTGATTTATAAAGGCTAGCATACCAAAAGCTTTCTTTACCACCCTATCTATATGAGATTCCACCTTCAAGGAACTATGCACGGTTATTCCCAGATCCCTCTGTTCAACTGCATTCTTCAATTCCCTACCATTTACCATGTATGTCCTATTTTGATTTGTCCTGCCAAGGTGTAGCACCTCACATTTATCAGCATTAAACTCCATCAGCCATCTTTCAGCCCATTCTTCCAAATGGCCTAAATCACTCTGTAGACTTTGGAAATCCTCTTCATTATCCACAACACCCCCTATCTTGGTATCATCTGCATACTTACTAATCCAATTTACCACACCTTCATCCAGATCATTGATGTACATGACAAACAACAGTGGACCCAACACAGATCCCTGAGGCACCCCACTAGTCACCTGCCTCCAACCCGACAAACAGCCATCCACCATTACCCTCTGGCGTCTCCCATTCAGCCACTGTTGAATCCATCTTGCTACTCGGAAACCCCACCCAAGGTTTCCGTGCGGTTCCCGGAGGTTTTTGTCAGTCTCCCTAATGGTCGAAAGTGGTTTCCGCTTCTTCTATGTTCCGGCAATTATTTCAAAAAATTCAAAACCGGCTGCGACTAAAAATAGGTTGCCGTTTTAAAAATCGGTAATTTTATAGTCGTAGCCGGTTGCGATGCTAGTTGAAGGTGGTTGCCGGAGGTTGCAGGAAGTGGAAGGTAAGACCTCCCTGGTGGAATAAAACTGGGTGAAAAAAAGGTCTCACCTTCCACTACCTGCAACCTCCGACAACCACCTTCAACTAGCATCGTAACCGGCTTCGACTAAAAAAATTACAGATTTTTAAAACGGCAACCTGTTTTTACTAGCGGCCGGTTTAGAATTTTTTGAAATAATCGCCGGAACATCGACTGGACTCGGTGGGCCGATGGGCCTGTTTCCGTGCTGCATCTCTATACTAAACTAATCCGCAGGTCCTTGTGCCAAGACAGGATTTGGCTCTGTGTTCGTGCCATGCAGTCAGATCGCTCGCCCTTGAATAGTCGTCTCTCTGGAGGAAGTTACCAAGAGAACATGTAGAAATAAGGAGCTGCAGATACTAATTTATACCAAAGATATACATAAAGTGTTGGAGTAACTCAGTAGCTCAGGCAGCATCTCTGGAGGAAAACGATGGGCGACGTTTCGGGTTGGGAACTTGGGACCCTTCTGCAGACTTCAAATCTAAAGAAGAGTGCCCTCTATAATGTTTGGGACAAAGACCCATCATTTATTTATTTGCCCCTGTACTCCACAATTTGAGATTTGTAATAGAAAAAAATCACATGTGGTTAAAATGCACATTGTCAGATTTTATTAAAGGGTATTTTTATATACTTTGGTTTCACCATGTAGATATTACAGCTGTGTTTATACATAGTCCCCCCATTTCAGGGCACCATAATGTTTGGGACACATGGCTTCACAGGTGTTTGTAATTGCGCAGGTATGTTTAATTGCCTCCTTCATGCAGGTATATGAGAGCTCTCAGCACCTAGTCTTTCCTTAGTCTTTCCATCACCTTTGGAAACTTTTATTGCTGTTTATCAACATTAGGACCAAAGTTGTGCCACGAAAATCAAAGAAGCCACAATGAAACTGAGAAACAAGAATAAAACTATTGGAGACATCAGCCAAACCTTAGGCTTAACAAAATCTACTGCTTGGAATATCATTAAGAAGAAAGAGCACTGGTGAGCTCATTAATCGCAAAGGAACTGGCAGGCCAAGGAAGACCTCCACAGCTGACGACAAAAGAATTCTCTATAATAAAGAAAAAACCCAAAACACCTGTCCGACAGATCAGAAACACTCTTCAGGAGTCAGGTGTGGATTTGTCAATGACCGCTGTCTGCAGAAGACTTCGTGATCAGAAATCCAGAGGCTACACTAGGCTATACATTCCCAAACATACTGCTAAAGCAACAAAGGAGTTTCTCAAAGCTCAAAAATGGTCAATTCCTGAGTGGCCAAGTCAATCACCCGACCTGAACCCTTTTATATGCTAAAGAGAAAACTGAAGGGGACTAGCCCCCAAACCAAGCATAAGCTAAAGATGGCTGCAATACAGGCCTGGCAGAGCATCACCAGAGAAGACACCCAGCAACTGATGATGTCCATGAATCGCAGACTTCAAACAGTCATTACATGCAAAGGATATGCAACAAAATACTAAACATGACTACTTTCATTTACATGACATTGCTGTGTCCCAAACATTTTGGTGCCCAGAAAAGGGGGGGGACTATGTATAAACACTGCTGTAATTTCTTCATGGTGAAACCAAAGTGTATAAAAATGGCCGTTATTAAAATCTGACAATGTGCACTTTAACCACATGTGATTTTTTTTCTATTACAAATCTCAAAGTGTGGAGTACAGAGGCAAATAAATAAATGATGGGTCTTTGTCCCAAACATTATGGTGGGCACTGTACGTCACCTACTCCTTTTCTCCAGAGATGCTGCTTGACCTGCTGAGTTACTCCAGCACTCTGTGTCTATCTAAAGGATTCTTCTTGTTAGTTTTGGTTTTCTTTTATTCGTTATGGGTTTTCTGGTCCATGTTAAGAAAAGGAAGAACTAACTATCATATATAAGCTTTGTTTAAGAAGGATCTGCAGATGCTGGAAAAATCGAAAGTAGATAAAAAATGCTGGTGAAACTCAACGGGTGAGGCAGCATCTATGGAGAAAAGGGTCTCGACCCGAAACGTCGCCTATTCCTTCGCTCCATAGATGCTCCATAGATGCTGCCTCACCCGGTGAGTTTCTCCAGCATACTCTTAAAGATAGCGGAGTCAGGGGATATGGGGAGAAGGCAGGAACAGGATACTGATTGGGGAATGATCAGCCATGATCACATTGAATGGCGGTGCTGGCTCGAAGGGCCAAATGGCCTACTCCTGCACCTATTGTCTATCGTATATAAGCTACTCAGCAGAATTGAAACAGTTAATTCAGAATAGTATTTCATAATAGACTGCAACTGCAAGATTCTGACATGCAGTTTGTGGTAATGGGAGGCAAGTTTCATACTGATGACAGAAAGCATTTCTTCTCATCTTTGCATGGAATAGTTCTTTGACTGGTGCAGTCATATAATTACTTGGTCCACAGCAAAGAAACAAGCCATTTGTCTCAAGTGGCCGTGCTGATGTTCATCTTCACAGGAGCCTCCGCCCATCCCTCTTCAGCCAGCCCAATTAGCACTGCATTCCTTCCCCCCCCCCCCCCACCTCCGTATGAAACCAACCTCTCCTTAAGTGCATCAATGCTGTCTGCCACAACAACTACTTGTGACAATGTGTCCCACATTCTCACCGTTCGAGCTAAAGAGTTTTCTCATGCATTCCCTGTTGTATTTATTAGTAACAATCTTTTTACTTATGAACTCTTATGTTTTGACTTCTTCTGCACAAGTGGAAACATTTCATCTTTCTACCATCTTAAAACATTTCCCCGCATTTTTAAGACCTTTGACAGGTCATTCACAGTTTTTCTTCTGTAGAGAAAAGCACTCCGCACTTTCCTGATAAACATCTTCTCTGCAATCCTCATGATATTTTTTATCTCAAAGTCCCTGCTGATGTGCTGGAACACAAAGAAGGCCCCCATGAATCAACTCTAACTGAAAGGTAAGACTAAAGTCTGAATTTATGAAAATCTATCTGTATGGACTTTAATTAATTTAATATAATGTGAATAAATTCATTCATTCATTCCTCATTCATTACTATTCCTATATTAAATTAATTAAAGTCCATACAGATAGATTTTCATAAATTCAGACTTTAGTCTTACCTTAGAGTTGATTCATGGGGGCCTTCTTTGTGTTCCAGCACATCAGCAGGGACTTTGAAGGCTTTCTTCCACTTCCATCCAGTTAGCAGCACTTTCTTCAGCCTTTTTAATGCTTTTCCCACTAAATACAATTACCTGCTGCAAGTTTCCACGACATTTATTCCACAGAACAACACATCGGAATCTCCAGTAAAACAGGCATCTGTGAAGCCCCCTCAGCCATTTTGTATGCTGGCCTGAAACAAAGCGCATGATTGGCCAACTGGCAGACAACTCAATGTTAAATGTGCTTTGATTGGACTAAAAAATTCCCGACGTTTTTCCGTTTTTTCTCTAATTTAATAAGAATGTGCAAGTCTTCTTCATATCGAGTTTCAGGGGTGATTTATATTAAAAAATTTACACAATATGTGAAAATTTCATGTAGTTTGGTGACTTGGGTCACGAAACTGCAGAATAAAGCTCCTCGGCCCACAGCCTATTATTGTCATTTGAGCCTCAGTGAGGCTCAAACGAAATTCCGTTTCCACAGCCATACAAACAAAGACAATTTCCTACAGACATACACACAATTTAATTCACACAAACATCCATCACAGTGAACCCACTGTGATGGAAGGCAAAGTCTTTTCTCTCCCCTGTTCTCCATTTCTCTCCCGATATCCAAGCCCCAGGCGGGCGATGATAAGTCCCACGGCCATTTTAGGCCGTAACGGGGGATTTACGGCCCCGCTCCCGGTCTAAAAGTCACAATGTTGGAGCCCCCGGCGGGCGCTGTAATGTCCCACGGCCATTAAAGCCGCGCTGGGCGATGTATGTCCCCGCTCCGGGTCGTTCCAACCCCGCGACACGGGCTGGAGAAGTCGCGTTGCGGGAGCTCCGGGAAGCGGTCTCTCCCCCCGGACCCGCGAGCTCCCGATGTCCCAGTCCACCGGACCTGCGGCTGCGTTGCTGGAGCCTCCGAGCCCCAGGAGTCGAGTCGCAGCAGCGAGTCACCACCGCTCCCCACGCTCCGAGGCCGGCCAGCCCCACGATGGTGAGTAGTCCGCAGCTCCGCAGTCTCCCGAGCCCCCGGGTCGTTCAGGTTGGAGGCCGCTCCACGGTGCTGGGCCCCAACGACAACGGAGACCCGACAGGGAAAAGGTCGGGTCTCCCGGACAGAGAAAGCAAGAAAGAAAAGATTTAAAAATTGAAGAGATAGAATGAAGAAGTATAAAAGAGAATCCCTTAAACTACCAAAGCAGTGTAGCAGATAGATAAAGGAATAACAAAAAAAAAGAAAAGTGGAGATATACCTTGCCCCTCGTCCCCCCCGCCCGCCTAACCCAACCCAGCATCGGATTTAAATTTAAATTTGTGTTGCACCATCCTATTGATGTAAGAATTCGGTAAAGGGTGTCCATGTCTTAAGAAATTGATCTGGTTTTTCCGCCAAGACAAGCCTAATCTTTTCCAAATGTAGTGTCTCGGACATATCTGTGATCCACATCTTCACTGCAGGCCCGCGGAGTTACTCAAGCACTTTGTGTCTATCTTGGTTATGCTCCTTGGGAACCAGGGTCGGGTCCATGGCCGCTTGATCTTGGTTTGAGGGCCTCTAAAAAGGGGGGTGTCCGTGGTGATAGCAGACAACGCACCCGCTTCACTTCACATTTCATGCTAAATTTCAAAATTTGTTCATCATTAAAGTTTAACAAATACGGTCCTTAAAACAACTCACAGATTCTTTAAACAGCTTCGAATGACGTCACAATGCCCCCACAAGGGGAGGGGGCTCGCCGCCCTCTCCACCTTCCCAATGGTTTTAACTTCATAAACCACTGATTCTTTGCTACGCTGGAATGTTCTGGAAATTCCCCCACCTCCCCCCCCATTTTTTTGCCCGGCCCGCCTGGCCCAGTCGCTCTGAAGTCCCACAGCCTGCCGCCCTGCTCTGGTCCTCGGGTCCACTCCCGCCCGTGGCCTCCCTCCCTTCCCTTCCTCCCTCCCACAGCGCCTTGCTCCCTCCTCACCGCCCCACCCTCCCTCCCTCCCACACACTTCCCATCGCGGAATAATATGATTTGAAAGTGATGCGGCCGACTCTCAACACAGTGGTAAAGGAATTCAATCCCACTTCCAGACCAGCTTCTAAAGTTATTCAAGGTCATTCGCCACAACTTCACATTCCTGAAAACAGCTCAGAAACCATAGAGACTTCAATGCGCATAGTTGTGAAATTTACTCTGTGCAAGTGAAGGACCAAAATTACAAAGCAATAAAGTTATCCCTTCCACCCTAAACACCCTCCCCCCCCCCCCCCCCACACATATCCCCCCCCTTATAACCATATACCAATTACAGCACGGAAACAGGCCATCTCGGCCCTACAAGTCCGCGCCGAACAATTTTTTTCCCTTAGTCCCACCTGCCTGCACTCATACCATAACCCTCCATTCCCTTCTCATCCATATGCCTATCCAATTTATTCTTAAATGATACCAACGAACCTGCCGCCACCACTTCCACTGGAAGCTCATTCCACTCCGCTACCACTCTCTGAGTAAAGAAGTTCCCCCTCATGTTACCCCTAAACTTCTGTCCCTTAATTCTGAAGTCATGTCCTCTTGTTTGAATCTTCCCTATTCTCAAAGAGAAAAGCTTGATCACATCAACTCTGTCTATCCCTCTCATCATTTTAAAGACCTCTATCAAGTCCCCCCTTAACCTTCTGCGCTCCAGAGAATAAAGATCTAACTTATTCAACCTATCTCTGTAACTTAGTTGTTGAAACCCAGGCAACATTCTAGTAAATCTCCTCTGTACTCTCTCTATTTTGTTGACATCCTTCCTATAATTGGGCGACCAAAATTGTACACCATACTCCAGATTTGGTCTCACCAATGCCTTGTACAATTTTAACATTACATCCCAGCTTCTATACTCAATGCTCTGATTTATAAAGGCTAGCATACCAAAAGCTTTCTTTACCACCCTATCTATATGAGATTCCACCTTCAAGGAACTATGCACGGTTATTCCCAGATCCCTCTGTTCAACTGTATTCTTCAATTCCCTACCATTTATCATGTACGTCCTATTTTGATTTGTCCTGCCAAGGTGTAACACCTCACATTTATCAGCATTAAACTCCATCTGCCATCTTTCAGCCCATTTTTCCAAATGGCCTAAATCACTCTGTAGACTTTGGAAATCCTCTTCATTTTCCACAACACCCCCTATCTTGGTATCATCTGCATACTTACTAATCCAATTTACCACCCCTTCATCCAGATCATTGATGTACATGACAAACAACAAAGGACCCAACACAGATCCCTGAGGCACCCCACTAGTCACCTGCCTCCAACCCGACAAACAGCCATCCACCATTACCCTCTGGCTTCTCCCATTCAGCCACTGCTGAATCCATCTTGCTATTCCTGCATTTATACCCAACAGTTTAACCTTCTTAACCAACCTTCCATGAGGAACCTTGTCAAAGGCCTTACTAAAGTCCATATAGACAACATCCACTGCTTTACCCTCGTCAATTTCCCTAGTAACCTCTTCAAAAAATTCAAGAAGATTAGTCAAACATGACCTTCCAGGCACAAATCCATGTTGACTGTTCCTAATCAGACCCTGTTTATCCAGATGCTTATATACATTATCTCTAAGTATCTTTTCCATTAATTTGCCCACCACTGAAGTCAAACTAACAGGTCTATAATTGCTAGGTTTACTCTTAGAACCCTTTTAAAACAATGGAACAACATGCGCAGTACGCCAATCCTCGGGGACTATTCCCGTTTCTAATGACATTTGAAATATTTCTGTCATAGCCCCGGCTATTTCTACACTAACTTCCCTCAATGTCCTAGGGAATATCCTGTCAGGACCTGGAGACTTATCCACTTTTATATTTTTCAAAAGTGTCAGTACTTCTTTTAATTTGAAACTCATAGTATCCATAACTACTCTACTCGTTTCCCTTACCTCACATAATTCAATATCCTTCTCCTTGGTGAATACCGAAGAAAATAAATTGTTCAATATCTCCCCCATCTCTTTTGGCTCTGCAGATAGCTGCCCACTCTGTTTCTCCAATGGACCAATTTTATCCCTCGTTATCCTTTTGCTATTAATATAGCTGTAGAAACCCTTTGGATTTACTTTCACCTTACTTGCCAAAGCAACCTCATATCTTCTTTTAGCTTTTCTAATTTCTTTCTTAAGATTATTTTTACATTCCTTATACTCCACAAGCACCTCATTTACTTCATGCTGCCTATAATTATTGTAGATCTCCCTCTTTTTCCGAACAAGGTGTCCAATTTCCCTTGAAAACCAGGGCTCTTTCCAATTTTTACTGTTTCCTTTCAACCGAACAGGAACATAAAGATTCTGTACTCTTAAAATTTCCCCTTTAAATGTCCACCATTTCTCTTCTACATCTTTCCCATAAAACAAAATGTCCCAGTCCACTCCTTTTAAATCATCTCGCATCTCATCAAAGTTAGCCTTTCTCCAATCAAAAATCTCAACCCTAGGTCCAGTTCTGACCTTCTCCATAATTATATTGAAACTAATGGTATTGTGATCACTGGACCCGAAGTGCTCCCCAACGCATACCTCCGCCACCTGTCCCGTCTCATTTCCTAACAGGAGGTCCAGCACTGCCCCTCCTCTAGTAGGTACCTCTATGTATTGCTGCAAAAAACTATCCTGCACACATTTTACAAACTCCAAACCATCCAGCCCATTTACAGAATGTGTTTCCCAGTCTATGTGTGGAAAGTTGAAATCTCCCACAATCACTACCTTGTGCTTACTACTAATATCTGCTATCTCCTTACATATTTGCTCTTCCAATTCTCGTTCCCCATTTGGCGGTGTATAGTACACCCCTATAAGTGTTGCTACACCTTTCCCACTTCTCAGTTCCACCCAAATAGCCTCCCTAGATGAGCCCTCCAATCTATCCTGCCAAAGCACTGCTGTAATATCTTCCCTGACTAGCAATGCAACACCACCACCTCTTGCCCCTCCAATTCTATCACACCTGAAGCAACGAAATCCTGGAATATTTAGTTTCCAATCACAGCCCTCCTGCAACCATGTTTCACTGATCGCCACAACATCATACTTCCAGGTGTCTATCCAGACTCTAAGCTCATCCACCTTTCTTACAATGCTCCAAGCATTAAAATATGCACATTTAAGAAACCCCCCGTCTCTTCTTCTCTGTTTATTTCCTTTTTTTTCTTTCTCCTCTTGTGTCCGAGTGCTTCCCTTTTCTGCTTCCTGCCTCCCATTCTGTCTACTAGCTTTCTCTATTTGAGTCCCTCGCCCCAACCATTCTAGTTTAAAGTCTCCCCTGTGACCTTTGCAAATTTCCCCGCCAGGATGTTGGTCCCCCTCGGGTTCAAGTGCAACCCATCCTTTCTGTACAGGTCCCACCTTCCCCAGAAGAAGTCCCAATGATCCAGAAACTTGAATCCCTGCCCTCTGCACCAGTCTTTCAGCCACGCATTTATCCTCCACCTCGCTCCATTCCTACTCTCACTGTCGCGTGGTACAGGCAGTAATCCTGAGATTGTTACCTTTTTGGTCCTTTTCCTTAACTCTCCTCCCAACACCCTAAATCCTCCCTTCAAGACCTCTTCACTTTTTTTACCTATGTCATTTGTACCAATATGTACCACGACCTCAGGCTCCTCTCCCTCTGATTTCAGGATATCTTGGATGCGTTGAGACACGTCCGAGACCTTGGCCCCAGGGAGGCAGACCACCATCCTGGTTTCCTGACTGCGTCCACAGAAACGCCTATCCGACCCCCTAACAATAGAGTCCCCAATTACTATTGCCCTCTTCTTTTTTTCCCCTACCTTTCGGAGCAACAGGGCCGGTCTCTGTGCTGGAGGCCCGTCCGCTGTTGCTACCCCCGGGTAGGCTGTCATCCTCATCCGTACTCAAACAGGAGTACTTATTTGCAAGGTGTACCGACATTGGAGTACTCCCTCGTTCCTGCCTCTGCCCCTTGCCCTTCCTTAGCGTGACCCACATGTCTCTCTCCTGTGGTTTTGGAGTGACCACCTCCCTATAACTCCCCTCTATGACCTCGTCACTCTCCCTGACCAGACAGAGGTCATCGAGCTGCTGCTCCAGGAACCTAATACGGTCCCTTAGGAGCCCCATCTCTCTGCACCTGGTGCAGATGTGGACCCTTCCCCTGCCCACACACCCTCCTCCTGCCCACAACCCCCTGCCACCCACACCCGGCCCCGCATTGCGTTAGGGGAACGTGTTGCGTTGGGGGAACGGGTGAGTGCTGGAATATTGCGTTGGGGAGCAGATCCAACGGGTCTGCACTTGGTCTAGTCGTCTATAAACCTCCATTCATTCACTAATTGTTAACTAAATTATTTCTAGAGCTAATAGAATCCTTTGGCACAGAGTATTAATAAGTTGATGGATTAGTATGATTTTAAATTAATTAGCAATTGCAGTGGTTGTTATTTATCCATGGTGGTTACTTATTTAAGGCAAACTGGATACAATTATTAACATCCTGCATAATCTGTTTTATATCCTTTCGATAAGCCCATCTATCTCTTAATCATACAACACAGAAGCTGTGCTTTTGCCCACCAAGTCAAGGACTATTGTCATATGCACAAGTACAGGTACAATGAAAACCTTACTCTTGACAATAAAACACTCGTTACTTTTCAAGTGAATGGAAGGTCTGTGCTTTTCTGTTTGGGAAAGATTTAATAGTCGGGGAATAATTTGGTATTCTTGCATGCGGTTCATGAATGGGGTAACCTTTTGATACAAAGGGTGGTGGGTGTATGGAACTAGCTGCCAGTGGAGGAAGTTGAGGCAGGGACTATCCCAACATTGCCATCAGGTAGAAGCCTGCAAACTGTCACGTCCAGGTTCAGGAACAGCTTCTTCCCTGGAGTATTGTGTGCAGATTTGGTCCCCTAATTTGAGGAAGGACATTCTTGCTATTGAGGGAGTGCAGCGTAGGTTTACAAGGTTAATTCCCGGGATGGCGGGACTGTCATATGCTGAGAGACTGGAGCAGCTGGGCTTGTACACTGGAGTTTAGAAGGATGAGAGGGTATCTTATTGAAACATATAAGATTATTAAGGGTTTGGACATGCTGGAGGCAGGAGACATGTTCCTGATGTTGGGGGAGTCCAGAACCAGGGGCCACTGTTTAAGAATAAGGAGTAAGCCATTTAGAACGGAGACGAGGAAACACTTTTTCTCGCAGAGAGTGGTGAGTCTGTGGAATTCTCTGCCTCAGAGGTCAGTGGAGGCGGGTTCTCTGGATGCTTTCAAGAGAGAGCTAGATAGGGCTCTTAAAAATAGCAGTCAGGGGATATGGGGAGAAGGCATGAATGGGGTACTGATTGGGGATGATCAGCCATGATCACATTGAATGGCGGTGCTGGCTCGAAGGGCCGAATGGCCTACTGCACCTATTGTCCATTGTCTACAGTGCTGTTAAACATGAAAAAAATAAGCTCTGAACTACAACAGACTATCATTATTATTGCACTATATTTGTTTATTTAATGAGTATGTGTGCATGTGTGTACACACACTGACCATTTTTTATTCTCCCGGTATGTACTATGCTTACATATTCTGTCGTGCTGCAGCAAGCAAGAATTTCATTTTCCTGTCTGGAACACATGACAATAAAACACTCTTGACTCTTGGAACGTTTAAGAACCATTTAGACAGGCACATGGATAGGACAGGTTTAGAGGGATATGGACCAAACAAGGCCAGGTGGGACTGGTGTAGCTGGGACTGGTGTATTCTTGGATCACAGGACGACAAGAAGTGATCTTACAGAGGTGTACAAAATCATGAGAGGAATAGATCGGGTAGACCCACAGAATCTCTTGCCCAGAGTAGAGGAAATCGAGAACCAGAGGACATAGGTTTAACGTGAGAGGGGAAAGAATGAATAGCTACATGAATAGGACAGGTTTGGAGGGATATGGCCAAACGCAGGCAGGTGGGACGAGTGTAGATTGGACTTGTTGGTCAATAGACAATAGATGCAGGAGTAGACCATTCGGCCCTTTGAGCCATTCAATGTGAACATGGCTGATCATCCCTAGTCAGTACCCCGTTCCTGCCTTCTCCCCATATCCCATGACTCAGCTATTTTTAAGAGCCCCATCTAGCTCTCTCTTGAAAGTGTCCAGAGAACCGGCTTCCACCACCGGATTCTCTGAGGCAGAGAATTCCACAGACGGTGTGGACAAGTTGGGCCGAAGGGCCTGTTTTCACCCTGTATGACTCTGGCGGCTTCATTTGATGCTTTACCAACTTTTCTTTGGTCAAAGTTTTATGTTGCTTATTTTATGCTTGAAGATGATTGAAAGCTTTTGTCTGACAACTGAAAGGACAGAAAGAAGCTATCAGATATAGAATAAAGAATATCAGTCGGAATAAATAACCCGAGTAGCAATATGTGCTTTCCCTCTGTGTATTCAGGAGAGTGTGAAGTGAGCAGCATTCTTACTATGCTACTGCACCACTGATCTACACTCTAGTCTCTTGAGGAGAGATGCCAAGAACAGTAAATATAATTTAAAAAAACAATTGTGCATTTGCTGTCCACAATGTTACTACATCTGTCAGCTAAACTTTATTTCTAATACAAGTAAGATCAAAAATAAATGACTAGACTACTAATACAAAAATAGTTTTTAATTGGTCTTTTTATTATGGCTTCTTATCACCTTGAATAGCACACATTGGGTAGGGTATGAGACTTAATCTGCTTCCTACTGCTTTTCCTGAAGGGATTGTTCAAAAAAATATCAGGCACCCAAAAGCCAGTGATCCATTAAACCTGCCCCATCTTTGGATGTTTCGTTTCTTGCTGAAGATGGTTTACAAATGTTTACAGTCCTGATGGCCTGATATAGAACAAATGAATGAATGATATGCATAAAGGTTTCTGGCTAGTCACATTCTTTTTCAGCCATGTCATGTGGGTGAGGATTTGTTTTTTGTTTGCAAAAAGGGCCCATGTAGTCCATAGCAACAGAGAACATAGACCAGTACAGCACAAGAACAGGCACATCTACTTGAGTTACTTTCTCTGGAACGTTGGAGATTGAAGGGAGATGATAGAAGTAGATAAAATAATGAGAGGCATAGATAGGGTAGACAGTCAGATATGTTTTTTCCCCACAGTGGAGATGTCCAACACTAGAGGACATAGCTATAATGTGAGGGGGAAGTGACCGCTGATTCCTGTGACCACTTGGGTTTTGTCCGGGTCCTCCGGTTTCCTCCCACACTCTAACGATGTACGTTGGAGGTTAACTGGCTTTTGAAATTATCCCTAGTGTGTAGGATGGTGCTACTGTACATAGTGGTTGCTGGTCGGTATAGACTCGATGGGCCAAAGGGCCTATTTCCGCGCTGTGTCGCGCCACTAAACTAAACACACTACCCCCTGCGCACCCTGTTCTCATTATCCTGCCTCTCTCCCTCCTCCTCTTACTCCCTCAATCCTCTTCCACCCTCTCCTCCCAGCGTTGTAGACATGACCTGCGTGGGCTTTCCCCGGGAGCTCCGGTTTTCTCCCACACTCCTCGGCCGTTTGTAGGTTAATTGGCTTGGTAAAATTGTAAATTGTCCTTCGTGTGTGTAGGATAGTGTCAGTGTACGGGGATCGCTGGTCGACGCAGACTCGGTGGGCCGAAGTTTCTGCGCTGTATGTCTAAACTAAACTAAAGATAGACACAAAATGCCGGAGTAACTCAGCGGGACAGGCAGCATCTCTGGAGAGAAGGAATGGGTGACGTTTCAGGTCGAGACCCTTCTTCAAACTGTTTAGGGATAAGGGACACAAGAGGTATAGACGGTGATGTGGAGAGATAAAGAACAACGAATGAAAGATACGCAAAAAAGTAACCATGGTAAAGGAAACATGGTATTGTAAGCTGTTTGTCGGGTGAAAATGAGAAGCTGGTGCGACATGGGTGGGGGAGGGATAGAGAGAGAGGGAATGCCGGGGCTACCTGAAGTGAGTGAAATCAATATTCATACCACAGGGCTGCCTAATGCCTAACCCTAAGCGAAACATCTATTTAACATCACAGCCATTCCAGCAAACATGGCAGTCTATTCCTTTATGTTGTGAACTATTTTCATCTGATCTGCGGTGCTTTTTCTCAGTGTATATTTACTCAATATAGCAACCTCTGCCTGTTACCCTTAATCATTGTTTTGTTGCTGAGCCGATGAGTTTGGCGGCTTGGCACCAATTTATAGTTGTTTATTCTCAGCACGTTGACATGTAATACCGATGCGGTAGTTAACAGCGCATCTCGACGGGTAACGCTGATACTCAAGCTGAAACATCTGAGTACTTCACCTTGCAGGAAACGTATGTGACAAATACTACAGCTCGTGATATGAAATCTTAGCATTGAGGTCAGGAAGGGTCAGAAGAGTGCTGTCTAATTTAAAACGTGTGAATGCCTGCGTTTAGTTTGGAGTTTAGTGTAGAAATACAGTGTGGAAACGGGCCCTTCAGCCCATCGAGCCCGCGCCGACCAGCGATCGCTCATTCGCACTAGTTCTATGCTATCCCTCTTTCACACCCGCTCCTTGAAGCCCTGTCCCACGGTACGAGTTCATTCCAAGAGCTCTCCTGAGTTTGCCCTGATTCGAACTCGGAGATTTACGGTAATGGCCACTCGTCGGTACTCGGGGCTCTCGTGGACATTTTTCAACACGCTGAAAAATCTTCACGAGTCTTCCCGTGCTTACCTGCCGTTAGCGAGTCTTCCCGAGTACCTGCCGTTAGCGTTACGAGCCGCTAAGAGACGTCCCCGAGCTCCGACGTACACGCTACGTACATTCTCTGTGCTTACCACAAGTTTTTTTTTAAATTCGGGAGAGCTCTTGGAATGAACTCGTACCGTGGGACAGGGCTATTACACTAGGGAGAATTTACAGAGGCCATTAGTTTAAATTTGACCTATTTGTCACAGTTTAATGAAGTGTTTAGTTGAGAGATGGGGGCATGGAAACTACCCCTTCGTACTACTTCAGTGTTATCCCACTTTCTCATCCACTCCCTGCACACTACGGATAATTTACAGATACTAATTAACCTACAAACCTGCACGTCTTTGGTAGACAAAAATGCTAGAGAAACTCAGCGGGTGAGGCAGCAGCTATGGAGCGAAGGAAATAGGCAACGTTTCAGTTCGAAACCCTTCTTCAGACCCGAAACGTTGCCTATTTCCTTCGCTCCACCCGCTGGGTTTCTCCAGCATATTTGTCTACCTTCGATTTTCCAGCGTGTGCAGTTCCTTCTGAAACACTGCACGCCTTTGGGATGTGGGAGGAAACAGGGAGAACATGCAAACTCCACATGGACAGCAAATGTAGTCAGGATCGAACCGGTGTCTCTGGCGCTGTGGCGGCAACTCTACCAGCTGCGCCACCTTGTTGCCCGTAGAAAATCCCAATATAGCAGTAATTAATTTCACGATCAACAAATTGTAGAAAATTGAATTGAATTGGATGCTTTTAATACCCAGCTATTAGATACAACAAAAAAAACATTCTTCCTTTCTGCAATAAAAGGAATATTTCCCCAAGTTGTCATCTTAAGTCATCTATTGAAAAAGATTCCTCTTTGCACTTGGATGGCAAGAATGTTGATTGTAAATAGAATTTCACAAGAGACTCTGCTGGCTGATGTAAACAAGTCCATCACTTGTCTGATACTACATAAATCATTCACCCTGTGTGCAACTGAGTGGTCTCTGTTTATGGAAGTGATGTGAAAAGTTACTGAGTTAACTCTGGAAGTTTTTACGGCTCAGTGGCGCAGCGGTAGAGTTGCAGTCTTAAGGGCCTGTCCCACTTAGGCGATTATTTAGGTGACTACAGGCGACTAGGCTGTCGCCGGGGTGTCGCCTGTATGGTCGTGTGTCGTCTCCTCAGTCGCCCAAAGATTCGTAGCGTCTTTCTGGTCGCCGCTGGATTTTGAAATGTTCGCAACTTTTCGGCGACAGTTGGCTTGACGTCAATGAGCGTACCTTGACTTCTCCTGACATAGGTGCTGTCGTAGGTTGGCCCCAGGATGCCGTAGGTTGTCACCGGTGGTGACCGGTGAATTCCATTGGCGACTACCTACATCAACCAGCGACAGGTACCGGCGACTGAATTGTCTTAAGTTGTCTTCAGTTGTCGCCGACAGGGTCGTACCTTTTCGTAGCTTGGTCGTAGGTGTGGTTGTAGGTGGGCGTCCTAATGGGTGGCCGGTTGTCGGTAGCTTGATGTCGACTAGGTGGTAGATTGTTGTAGACATTGTCGTAGGGATGGGGGGGGTCCAGTCGCCATTTTTTCAGGCGACCTGCTACTGCTATGACAGTCGCCGAAAAAACTGCCTAAGTGGGACAGGCCCATTACAGACCCGGGTTTGATCCAGACTGTAGGTGCTGTCTGTAGGGAGTTCGTACGTTCTCCCTGTGACCACGTGGGTTTTGTCCGGGTGCTCCGGTTTCCTCCCACACTCCAAAGTAAATTGTAAATTGTCGCTAGTGTGCAGGGCAGTCACGGTGGCACAGCGGTAGAGTTGCTGCGTTACAGCAAAATGCAGCGCCAGAGACCTGGGTTCGATCCCGACTATGGGTGCTGTCTGTATGGAGTTTGCACGTTCTCCCTGTGATCTGCGTGGGTTTTCTCCGAGAACTTCGCTTTCCTTCCACACTCCAAAGACGTACAGGTTTGTAGGTTAATTGCCTTGATAAAATGTTAAATTGTCCAAGTTGGCGATATGCAGAGTACTGCCCTGCCGACTACAAAATTCAGAAGGTTCAGAAGGTGTAGGCTAGTGCTAGTGTTCGAGGAGATCGCTGGTCAGTGTGGACTCGGTGGGCCGAAGGGCCTATTTCCATGCTGTATCTTTAGAAACATAGAAGCATAGAAAATAGGTGCAGGAGGAGGCCATTCGGCCCTTCGAGCCAGCACCGCCATTCATTGTGATCATGGCTGATCGTCCCCTATCAATAACCCGTGCCTACCTTCTCCCCATATCCCTTGACTCCACTAGCCCCTAGAGCTCTATCTAACTCTCTTAAATCCATCCAGTGACTTGGCCTCCACTGCCCTCTGTGGCAGGGAATTCCATAAAGTCACAATTCTCTGGGTGAAAACGTTTATTCTCACCTCAGTCTTAAATGACCTCTCCTTTATTCTAAGTCTATCTATATTTATATCTATATCTATATTTAAAGTCTATCTCACAAATCTTTAATAGCTGTAATTAATCTAAAGGTCATGACGGGAGATGTTTGTCCAGTAGCATGCACTGTAGAGACAAGAAACAATATGTAGTGGTTAGTTACAGATTTGGGCAGATAAATGGCAGATGGAGTTTAATCCCAGCAAGTGTGAGATGAGGCACTTTGGGAGGTCAAATGTAAGAAGAAAATATACAGTAAAGAGGAAATTTTTCAGGTCCACAGCTCACTGCAAATGGCAACACAAATGCAGAGAAGATTGACGGTGATGTTGCCAGGACTAGAGTGCCTGATCTGTCGGGAGAAGTTGAGCAGGCTGGGGTTCTATTCCTTGGAGGGCAGGAGGATGAGTAAAGATCTTATAGAGGTGTGCAAAATCATGAGAGGAATAGATCGGGTAGACGCACAGTCTCTTGCCCAAAGTAAGGGAATCAAGGACCAGAGGTCATAGGTTTAAGGTGAGGGGGGGAAAGATGTAATAGGAATCTGAGGGCTAGCTTTTTCACACAGAGGGTGGTGTGTGTATGAAACGAGCTGCCGGAGAAGGGACTATCACAGCGTTTAAGAAACATTCAGCCAGGTACATGGATAGGCCAGGTTTAGAGGGATATGGGCCAAACGCAGGCAGGTGGGACTAGTGTAGATGGGACATGTGGGCAAGTTGAGGCGAAGGGTCTGTTTCCACACTATGACAAACAGAAAGTGGTAAAGAAGGTGTATGGTATGCTTACCTTCATCGGTCGGGACATTGAGTATAAGAGTCAGGAAGTCGTGTTGCAGCTTTGATTCAGCCACTTTTAATATGGTACGGTACTTTATTTGCACATGTACGGAGGTACATTGAAAATAATTGTTGTACACAGTTCAGTACAAGTATCACGGTACATAAACACGTAGATACATCTCAGATAAGCATCTCAGATACAGTACTGGTGTACAACAGTCGTACACTGAGACAGTATACAGAGTCGCCAGTTTGGGGCCAGTTGATGTAAGTGCAGGGATCTTGACCTGACCATGAAGGCCCGTTGCCATGGCGACGTTGCAGTCTCGGCCTGGCCAAGCGTAGCCGCTGCTCCACCGCTATAGGCCGCGTGCGGTCCACGTGCTCGTCCTCTTGGAGCGGCGCCCGGTCCAGCCAAGCCCCAGGCTTCTGCAGGGCCTCCAGCGGCCCATTCCCCCCGTCGAGGCCGTGTACTCCCTCCCGCGGCCGGTCTGCTTACTAACCCTCCAGATGATCCGCTGAGGGCGAGCCGGGCGGGTTTTGGTCCGCAGCGAGGGTCCTCCGTCTGTGGCGGGCGGGCTGGGCCTACTGGGCGAGTCCCCGGTCTCCATCGGGCGGGCTGGGCCTACTGGGCGAGTCCACGGTCTCCATCGGGTGGGCTGGGCCTACTGGGCGAGTCCACGGTCTCTGGCGGGCGAGTCCCCGGTCTCCCGCGGGCAGGCTGGGCCTACTGGGCCAAATCCTCGGTTTTGGGACATTGCGTGCCGTTCTGGTCGTTCCCTGATTGCAGATTGGATGTGGAGGCTGTCGTGAGGGTGCAGATGAGGTTTATTAGAATGCTGCTTGGATTACAGGGTATTTGCTTTGAGGAATCGTTAGACAAAATTGGGTTTTTGTCTCCTGGAGCGTCGGAGATTGAGATGATACCCGATAGAAATAGATAAAATCATGCGGGCCATAGATGGGTGGACAGTCAGAACGGTTCCTCTTTCCCCCAACATACAACAGTACAGCTCTGGAATAGGCTCTTTAGTCCAAAAACTCTGCACCGGACAAGCTAAACTAAACTTTAAGAATAAAGGGTAAGCCATTTAGAACGGAGACGAGGAAACAGTTTTTCTCACAGAGCGTTGTGAGTCTGTGCCTGTGAATTCTCTGCCTCAGAGGGCGGTGGAGGCCGGTTCTCTGGATACTTTCAAGAGAGAGCTGGATAGGGCTCTTAAAGATAGCGGTCAGGGGATATGGGGAGAAGGCAGGAACGGGGTACTGATTGGGGATGATCAGCCATGATAACATTGAATTGTGGTGTTGGCTCGAAGGGCTGAATGGCCTACTCTATTGTCATCGGCCTGCACATAATCCACATCCATCCACTCCCTGCATTGCCATGCGCTTGCTTAAAAAGTCTCTTTAAACCCCACTATCGCATCTGCCTTCACCACCACTAACATCCCTGCTACTCTCTGTATAAAAATAAACTTGCCCCCGACATCTCCATTAAGCTTTGCCCCTTTCACCGTAACTATTCCTTTCACCATGGGATGCGCAGCGGTAAAATTGCTGCCTTACAGCGAATGCAGCGCCAGAGACCCAGGTTTGATCCTGACTATGGGTGCTGTCTGTACGGAGTTTGCACGTTCTCCCCGTGACCTGCGTGGATTTTCCCTGAGATCTTCGGTTTCCTCCCACGCCCCAAAGACGTACAGGTTTGTAGGTTACTTGGCTTGGTAAATGTAAAAATTGTCCCTAGTGGGTGTAGGATAGCGTTTTAATTTGCGGGGATCGCTGGTCGGCGCGGACCCGGTGGGCCGAAAGGCCTCTTTCCGCGCTGTATGTCTAACCTAAACTAAAATGCAATGCCCTCTCATCCTTGGCATTTCCACCTTCCCGACCTCTAATAATTAAAGTTTAATAGACACTGTAATAGATTGTGAATTGTTCATGTTCAAGGGGGCAGGATGTCCATGCCTGTAAGTCACTGAAAGTGCAGCAGGCAGTTAGGTTGTCAAATTATATATATTGTCTTTATGGCCAAAGGATTTGATTCAAAGAGATGGGTTTTAATGCTGTGACTTTATAATGCCTCACTGAGCTCAGAACTGGAATAATACGCACAGTTTTGGTGCTCTTGGCTCCAAGTATCTACTTTCTATCGAGGGGGTTGCAGGGCGGATTAAACAGATTGATTTCTGGAAAGATAGAGGTCTGAACAGGCATGGCCTCTTCTTTAGAGCAAGAGGCAACCTCATTAAACACGATCCTGAGAGGAACTCCCATGGTGGATGTAGGGCAGGCGATTGCCCTGCGTAGGTAACCTCTAGAACCAGAGGCTACAGTCACAGAATAAAAGCTAGGCTAGGTCATTCAAGTCAAGTGTGGTTTATTGTCATGTGTCCAGCCAGAACAATTAAATTCTTACTTGCAGCAACACAACAGATATGTTAACATAGTACACTGTAAACAATACAATAAATGAAAAAATGTTATAAATATACTGTTATTATTTTATATTATTTATATATGTATATATGTGTGTGTGTGTATACATATACCTATACACATATGAATGTGTATATATGTATGTATATATGTGTATGTGTGTGTGTGTGCACATACACACACGCACACACACACACACGTGCGCACACACACACACAGACACACACAGACACACACACACACACACACACACACACACACACACACACACACACACACACACACACACACACACACACACACACACACACACACATATAAATCAAAAAAACAAACAATAATAGTGCAAAAAGACAAAACCAGTGGCCCCAAGTCTATGTAGTTCAGAGATTATTTGGAGGTTGTGGTGTTTAATAGCTGTAGGGAACAAGCTGTTCCTGAACCTGGAAGTTATAGTTTTTAGGCTTCTATACCTTCTTCTAGGGTCAAAATGAGAAGAAATGTTCTAAAGAGAGGTCAGGCAAATTTAGATTGTTTTCTCTACAACGCCAGAGGTGGAGGGGAGCTGATAGAAATGTATAAAATTATGAGGTCTAGTTAGGTTAGAATAGATAGTCTGAAGCGTTTGGTTGCGTGAGATGGAAATGTCAAAAACGAGGGGCAAAGCTTACGCAGGGCTAGTTTGTATTTACACAGAGGGTGGTGGATGTCTAGAAGGAGCTGCCAGGGCCGGCTGTTGAGGCAGATATGATGGTGGAGTTTAAAAAGATTGTTGATGGACAAATGGATATGTAGGGAATGGAGGGGTATGGATCGCGTGCAGGCAGATGAGATTAGTTTCACTTGGCAGCATGTTTGGCACGGACATTGTGGGCCGATGGGACTGTTCCTGTGCTGTACTATTCTATGCGAATTTCTTCATTCTGAAGGGGGTGGGGGGGGTGAATCTGGAATTTTCCATTCTGGGATGCTGGGTGGCCACGGTGGCGCAGCGGTAGAGTTACTGCCTTACAGCGAATACAGTGCCGGAGACACGGGTTCGATCCCGACTACGGCTGCTGTCTGTACAGAGTTTGTACGTTCTCCCCGTGACCTGGGTGGGTTTTCTCCGAGATCTTCGGTTTTCTCCCACACTCCAAAAACGTACAGGTGTGTAGGTTAATTGGCTTGATATAAATGTAAAAATTGTCCCTAGTGGGTGTAGACAATAGACAATAGACAATAGATGCAGGAGTAGGTCATTTGGCCCTTCGACCCAGCACCGCCATTCAATGTGATCATGGCTGATCATCCCCAATCAGTACCCTGTTCCTGCCTTCTCCCCATATCCCCTGACTCCGCTATTTTTAAGAGCCCTATCTAACTCTCTCTTGAAAGCATCCAGAGAACCTGCCTCCACCGCTCTCTGAGGCAGAGAATTCCACGGTAGGATAGTGATAATGTACGGGGATCGCTGGTCGGCGTGGACCCGGTGGGCCGAAGGGCCTGTTTCCGCGCTGTATCTGTAAACTAAACTAAGTTAAGCTTTGTGGTCATTGGTTGCATGCAGAGCAGAGATCAATAGATTTCTGGATGTTTGGGAAGAGGGCAGGAAAATGCTTTTGATCTGGAAGTTCTTGTTCCACAGTGGAGCAGATGAGCAGACACAAGAACCTATTGTACCATTCTTCATAAGTTCCTATTGAAAACGCTTCCACAACCAGTGTAGGCGACGCATTCAGCGTAAGAGTGGCTTGCTACACAAAGAAGGTTTTCTCCTCACCAATGTTAAAGAAAGAACTGCAGATGCTGGAAAAATTGAAGGTAGACAAAAAAGTTGGAGAAACTCAGCGGGTGAGGCAGCATCTATGGAGCGAAGGAATAGGTGACGAATAGGAGCGCACCTCGATTATGGAGATGTCGGAGACCTTACATTTGGAAAGAACTAGACTTGTCTTAATTGACAAACAAGAATTATTTGCTAGAATATGGTCTCCATTTATTGATTTTCTGAAAGGGTAAATTGGTCCAGCACGGAAGCCTGACTGAAACTTGAACCCAGGATTAGATGAATAGTTACGTTTTATAATCTACGGACCCAGCTCCAAAGCTGTATTATTGGTAATTTATTCTATTCGTTTTTAATCGTTTTTTTATTTTCTTCTTTCTTCCTATCTACATAAAAAAAAATAAACAAATAGAAGCAGAATTAATATGCAATTGATAAACGAGGACCCCAACTATTTTGATAACTGGAATCCCATCTATTAACAATATGCAATTGATAAACAAAATGTGTTTTGATTATGATATGTATATGCTTCTAATAAAAATATTATTTAAAAAAAAAACAATAGGTGCACATCTCATAGGTAGTTTACACCCAGCGGTAAGAACATTGACTTCTCCAATTTCAGGTAGTCCTTGCTTTCTCCCTCCTTCCCCTCCCCTTCCCAGCTCTCCCACAGCCCACTGTCTCCGCCTCTTCATTTCTTCTTCCCGCTCCCCCTCCCACCTCCACATTTATTTATTTAATTCTTTATTTCGAACAGAATAAAAGAATAAAAAGCAAGTGTGAAACAGCATACAAAAAACAAAACAAGAATATTTATAAAGTGTCTTAAACAATATCTATAAATAAATGAAATCGTATGTGTCCGAAAAGGAGCAGGAAGAAGCCACATCACTCTGTAGAATCGTCACGTATTCCTTCGCTCCATAGATGCTGCCTCACCTGCTGAGTTTCTCCAGCTTTTTTGTCTACCTTCATCCTTCTCACCAATGTTTTTTTTGCAAGTACCCTGGTCGGGTTATCAATCCTCACGGCTGTGAAAAACTATTTTGTTTTCTCATTTAAAAAAAAAATCTGTTGGAGTTCTCACCGCTTCTGAACACATCCTCGTAGTGTTCTGGCTCGTTTGTGAATACGATATATTGAATGCTCTCTCTTTTTCTGTTGTAATAGGCATCACCAAGGTGGTTTATATGTCAGACAAATACCGGGAACTGCCAAAAATGGAGGCCTCCAGACGAATGTTGGGTATGGCAGGCGTGAAGTGCAGGTAAATATATTTGTGTGTTACAAGTCTCCGGCAACTGGTTTCTCATTAAAACTTTCCAAATAGTGAAAGGCCTGGATAGAGTGGACGTGGAGAGGGTAGAAACATAGACAATAGGTGCAGGAGTAGGCCATTCGGCCCTTCGAGCCTGCACCGCCATTCAATATGATCATGGCTGATCATCCTACTCAGTATCCCATCCCTGCCTTCTCTCCATATCCCCTGATCCCTTTAGCCACAAGGGCCACATCTAACTCCCTCTTAAATATAGCCAATGAACTGGCCTCAACTACCTTCTGTGGCAGAGAATTCCACAGATTCACCACTCTCTGTGTAAAAAATGATTTTCTCATCTCGGTCCTAAAAGACTTCCCTCTTATCCTTAAACTGTGACCCCTAGTTCTGGACTTCTCCAACATCGGGAATAATCTTCCTGCATCTAGCCTGTCCAACCTCTTAAGAATTTTGTAAGTTTCTATAAGATCCCCCCTCAATCTTCTAAATTCTAGCGAGTATAAGCCGAGTCTATCCAGTCTTTCTTCATATGAAAGTCCTGCCATCCCAGGAATCAGTCTGGTGAACCTTCTCTGTACTCCCTCTATGGCAAGAATGTCTTTCCTCAGATTAGGAGACCAAAACTGTACGCATTACTCCAGGTGTGGTCTCACCAAGACCCTGTACAACTGCAGTAGAACCTCCCAGCTTTGGGAGAGTCCAGTACTAGCGGTCAAGCCTCGGAATTTAAGGATGTTCCTTTAGGAAGAAGATGAGGAGGAATTTCTTTAGTCAGAGGGTGGTGAATCTGTGGAATTCTTTGCTACAGACGGCTGTGGAGGCCAAGACCAGAGGGTACAGCCTCAGAATAAAAGGACGTACCTTTAGAAACATGAGGAAGAATTTCTATAGCCAGAGGCTGGTAAATCTGTGGAATTAATTATTTCACAAGTGATAGGAGCAGATTTAGGCCATTTGGCCCATCTACTCCGCCATTCAATCATGGCTGATCTAGCTCTTCCTCCTAACCCCATTCTCCTGCCTTCTCCCCATGACCCCTGACGCCTGTACTAATCAAAGTGGGGAGTGATTGGCAAGGTATGCAAAGAGTGGCCACATAAAGGGCGTGGACAAAGTTACAAAGTATTCCATTTTACACAAACCATTTTTAACATATTCCATTTTTGGTCCCTTTTAGTTCCCGGCAATTGCCCAGCGACGCGCCTTTCCTCGCACCCACGTGAGCCGAGTTTCCTTGTGAAAAATCAGTTTTAACAACATTGAATGTTGAGGCCCTCTAAATTCAACCTGTTGATGGAAAAATTCAAATTCAGTTTAGTTTAGAGATACAGCGCAGAAAAATAGAAACATAGAAAATAGGAGCAGGAGTAGGCCATTCGGCCCTTCGAGCCTGTACTGCCATTCAATATGATCATGGCTGAAGATCCAACTCAGTATCCCGTACCTGCCTTCTCTCCATACCCCCTGATCCCTTTAGCCACAAGGGACACAGGCCCTCCGACCCACCGAGTCCACGCCGACCAGCGTTCACCCCGCACACAAGCAATGTCCTACACACTGGGGACAATATACACTTTTATCCACCTGCCGATTAACCTACAATCCTGCACATCTCTGTAGTGTGGGCAGTAACCGGAACACCCAGGGGAAGCCCACATAGTCACGGAGAACATATAAACTCTGTACAGACAGCACCCGTAGTCAGGATCGAACCCGGGACTCTGGGGCAGAAAGGCAGCAACTCTACCGCTGCGCCACCGAGCTGCCTCAAAGGCCCTCTAATTTTCACCTGCTTGTGGAAAATTTTGAACTCTGCACCACCCCCCGTATCCTGTTCTTCCTGTGACTCCATCGACATCATCCTCTTCTTAAACAAACGAGTTCAACTTATCAACTTCTGGTGGATTATACTCACTTTTCCTCTGGCCGGCATCTTAGTCCTGCTGCCTGATTGTGGAACTAGCAGCCCATTTCTGCATTGTTGTTCCATCTTGTCATCTCTGTTCTGCTTGAACTGAGCCCTCCCTTGAGTTTGCTTTGAGCCTGCCTGTGTTTGTGCTGTCGAGCTTACAGTGTTTGACTAGTGGGGATGATTAGCATTTCATTGTATTTGCAGCACAGAGACAGGTCATTTGGTTCCACAAATCTATCTGACTGGCTGGCACCTCTTCCCACCTTGCTTCGTTTTACCCTTTTGACACTTCCTAAAGTGTCAGCAACAAATGCTGACCTTGTCAGCCAATGCCCACATCCTGTAAATGAATAAATAAAACAACTATACAAACCTGCAGCTCGGTGGAAGATTTCAGTGACTACTGCAGAAGGCTAGGAATGCTCAAAGAATCTCAATGGTCTGGTGAAGAGATTTTTCCCCCTCTTTGCCAAACGGTTAATCTATTTCCCCCTCACCCACTACCCCATTTCTCCACCCCAAGGAGAAAGATTCTTGATATCCACGTTGCCAAACTTTCAGATTCTTCCATATATCAATGAGACTGCCTCTTCACGCCAGTCCTGGATTTGATTCCAACTAAGGTTGAGGAGTTTGCACGTTCTCTCTGTAGTTGCATGGGTTTTCTCCGGGGTGCTCCGATTTCCTCTCGCATCCCAAAGACGTTTGGGCTTGCAGGTTAATTGGCCCTCAGTAAATTGTCCCTATTGTGGATGTGAAAGTGAGATAACACAGAACTAATGTGAGTGCGTGATCGATGGTCAGCATGGTCTCGGTGGGCCGAAAGGCCTGTTCCCATGATATAGCTCTAAACTACACTAAACATTTCCTGATTCTGAAGGGTTCTGACCCGAAACGTCACCTACTCCTTTTCTCCAGAGATGCTGCTTGACCCGCTGAGATACTCCAGCATTTTATGTCTATCTTCGGTATAAACCAGCATCTGCAGTTCCTTCCTGCACTAAACATTTCCTTAAACTGCAACAAATGGGTCAAACGTATTCAATTATTTCTAATAGTCAAATCTCCCATTCCATCAATCCACCATGTGGATCTACACTGCATTGATTTGAGGAGGGTTATTGCTTCTGAATTTAAGATTATCTCTCTAATGGGCCTGTCCCACTTACGCGACTTTTTCGGCGACCCGTCAGTCCGCCAAAAAATGTCAACATGTTGAAAATCCAGCGGCGACCAAAAAGACGCTGCGACTCTTTGGTTGACTGAGGAGACAACTCACGAAGCATACAGGCGACACCCTGGCAACATGCCCAAAGAGTCGTACCTTGTTCTGGTCGCCGCTGGATTTTCAACGTTGCAAATTTTTGCCGACCTTCAACGACCTATGATGGGTGCCAGCAGTCACCGAAAAAGTCGCGTAAGTGGGACAGGCCCATTAGTCTGCATTCCGGATCAAATTAAGTGAAATGAAATTCAGAAATTCAGATGGCGACATATCAGGCTCACAGTTAAACACAGAGTGGTGGAGTAACTCAGCAGGTCAGGCAGCATCTGTGGAGGAAATAGACACATGATTTGGGTCAGGACCTTTCTTCAGACTCGGAGTTCCTGCGCACCCTTCCTACTCACCGGATTCACTAAAATATTCCTGTATAATGTCCTTTTTGGGGAACTAATCTAGTTAAGTTTAGATTTAGTTTAGAGAGTGTGGAAATAGGCCTTTCGGCCCACCGATCCACTCCGACCAGCGATTCCCGCACACTAGCACTATCCTACACACTGTTATATGCCGGAAGTCAGAATGAATAACAACTTACACGCAGGTTGCCTGGATCATGAGAGAGAGAGATTTATTACCCAACACTCCCTGCTTATATTGAACACCAACTCATTAACATATACATGAATATGTATGAAAACATTACACTGCTCTTTTTTTGTATTAAATCTAAGTAGTCAGTTACAATTTTGTTGTTGTGATACTTGATTTAAACCAGTATTTATGAAATTCTAAATGATAACATAATATATTTATTTTACATATCCACACATTTTCGTTGTACTTATACAGTGAGTTACTTAACTTACAAACCTAACCTGACTACTGGTTTACGGATCCTGACTGATCGTCTAACAATAACAGGTGTAACAGTTTAGGTGTTGACTCAACTGTAGGCTTGTTTGGCTCTGTTTTAGTACCCTGACTTTGACCAGAGGAATCTTTTTCTGCACTAACTGTACTTTGTGTTTCAATCATAGTGGTCTCTTCCAACTCACTTTCAGATAAAAACTCAGGGATTAGGACTTCATGCTCAGTTTTTGGTTCATCTTTGGCTGGAATAATTTGATCACCATGAACACCTTTGATCCTATCTCCAACTTCAACTAAGTATCTTTTTGTTCCACACACTTCCACTATTTTCCCAACATCCCATTTGGCTCGACTGGACTTGTTGGGAGGATTGAGAGCACGAACCTGCTCATCTGGCTTGAAGTACCTCTCCTTTTTGTGGGAGTCAAAATGGCGTTTTTGACAACTGTTTATGTTCAACTCTCAAGGCCAAATTAGGTTGCACTAGACTTAGGCATATTCTTAGCCTTCTCTTCATCAACAGTTCAGCAGGTGAGTAACCCGTTTGTGTGTGTGGTGTGGTTCTGTACTTCAGCAAGAAACTAGCCAAACAATGTTTCATGCTAAGCTTTGAACTACCCTGCAAAACCTGTTTCTTGAGAGCATCTTTGACAACTCTAACAGACCTTTCCGCCGTCCCGTTTGGGGCTGGATGGTATGGGGGAACAAGTGTGTGTTTTACACCATTCCACTGCATGAACTCTTTGAACCGTTCTGAACGAAACTGAGGCCCGTTATCAGAAACAAGTTCTTCCGGTAAACCATGGCATGCAAAAATTGCTACATTTGTTCACCAGTGACTCGATGTCACTGTCAATACCTGGCCAATACACAAAACTTCTGGCAATTGACTTCATGCTTACTATGCCAGGATGTTCGGCATGAAGTTGATTCAGAATTTTGTTTCTCAATGACTCTGGTACAACCACTCTGTAACCTCACTTAATGCATCTCTGCTCACATGATAATTCATGGAAAGGCTTCAGCTCTGAGTTCAGAACTGAGTTCAATCCACTATCGATTCAATGTCTGTTCATAGACCCTCTTCAGCACAGTGTCTTTCTCTGTTTCTGCTGTAATTTCTGTTGCAGTCACCGGAAAGTCTTCATCTACAACTTGCAGTGTGTAGATTGAGTTCTCACTTCCCACGTCAGAGTCAAGGGGGCAGATTATTATCTCAATCGGGTTAAGTTAGGTAAGGGGGAGGTACAGCGAGACCTGGGTGTCCTTGTACACTGGTCACTGAAAGTTGGCGTGCAGGTACAGCAGGCAGTGAAGAAAGCTAATGGACATAACAAGAGGATTGCAGTATAGGAGTAAAGAGGTTCTTCTGCAGTTGTATAGGGCTCTGGTGAGACCACATCTGGAGTATTGTGTACAGTTTTTGTCTCCTAATTTGAGGAAGGACATCCTTGTGATTGAGACAGTGCAGCGTAGGTTCACGAGATTGATCCCTGGGCTGGCGGGACTGTCATATGAGGAAAGATTGAAAAGACTAGGCTTATATTCACTAGAGTTTAGAATGATGAGGGGGGATCTTATAGAAACGTATAAAATTATAAAAGGACTGGACAAGCTAGATGCAGGAAAAATGTTCCCAATGTTGGGCGAGTCCAGAACCAGGGGCCACAGTCTTAGAATAAAGGGGAGGCCATTTAAGACTGAGGTGAGAAAAAAAGTTTTCACCCAGAGAGTTGTGAATTTGTGAAATTCCCTGCCACAGAGGATGGATTTAAGAGAGTTAGATAGAGCTCCAGGGGCTAGTGGAATCAAGGGATATGGGGAGAAGGCAGGCACGGGTTATTGATTGAGGACGATCAGCCATGATCACAATGAATGGCGGTGCTGGCTCGAAGGGTCGAATGGCCTCCTCCTGCACCTATTTTCTATGTTTCTCATGGGGCAACCGGGACAATGCATCTGCAACTGCGTTGCACTTGGAGCTTCTGTACTCCACCTTGTAGTCATACTGGGACAGCAAAATTGCCCAGCACTGCATCCTTGCTGACTTGGGACCAAGTATCACTAGTAGTGGCTTGTGATCAGTCACTAGGGTGAATGGTCTGCCGAGAAGAAACTGGTGGAATCTTTGGTTCTGAACACGATGCTGAGTACTTCCTTTTCTATCCGTGCATAATTGCGTTCACTCTGTGATAGGGTGCGGGATGCAAAAGCAATAGGTTTTCCCTGTCCGTCATTCATTACGTGGGAGATCACTGCACCTACACCATAACTGGAAGCATCACAAGAAAGTTTCATCTGGCGTGTCGTATCGTAGTGAACAAGAAGTTTGTCACTTGTCAAGTTTTCCTTGCAGATGTCACGTTGCTGTTCCTTTCCCCACATCCATTTCACATCTTTTTGTAGCAGATGATGTAGTGGCTTTAGCACAGTTGCTAAATCTGGAAAGAATCATGCATTGAACTGCACCATCCCAAGGAATGATTGTAGCTCTGACACATTGTTGGGTTTTGGAGCATTCACTATTGCTTCAGCTTTCGCCTTCACAGGGTGAAGTCCGCTGGCGTCTACTTTGAGTCCAAGGTAGACCACCACTGACTGTGCGAATGCACATTTACTTTGTCGCAGTTTGACATTGTGGCAGTTCAGTCGTGTGAGAACTTGCTCGAGGATATCCAGATGTTCTACCATGCCCTCTGTGAATATCAGTAGGTCATCCTGGTTGCACACACAGTGCGGAATGCCGTAACATTTTGTCCATGACAGACTGGAACATTTTCGGGGAGGATTTCACACCATAGGGCAGCTTTGTATATGCATCGTGGATGCATTAGTGATAATTTTTCAAAACTCTTTAGATTCTGGAGTAGTTCCTGAGGATTGGAGGGTAGCTAACGTAACCCCACTTTTTAAGAAGGGAGGGAGAGAGAAAACGGGGAATTACAGACCAGTTAGTCTGACATCGGTAGTGGGGAAACTGCTAGAGTCAGTTATTAAAGATGGGATAGCAGCACATTTGGAAAGTGGTGAAATCATTGGACAAAGTCAGCATGGATTTACGAAAGGTAAATCATGTCTGACGAATCTTATAGAATTTTTCGAGGATGTAAGTAGTAGAGTGGATAGGGGAGTACCAGTTGTATCTGGACTTTCAGAAGGCTTTCGACAAGGTCCCACATAAGAGATTAGTATACAAACTTAAAGCACACGGTATTGGGGGTTCAGTATTGATGTGGATAGAGAACTGGCTGGCAAACAGGAAGCAAAGAGTAGGAGTAAACGGGTCCTTTTCACAATGGCAGGCAGTGACTAGTGGGATACCGCAAGGCTTAGTGCTGGGACCCCAGCTATTTACAATATATATTAATGATCTGGATGAGGGAATTGAAGGCAACATCTCCAAGTTTGCGGATGACACTAAGCTGGGGGGCAGTGTTAGCTGTGAGGAGGATGCTAGGAGACTGCAAGGTGACTTGGATAGGCTGGGTGAGTGGGCAAATGTTTGGCAGATGCAGTATAATGTGGATAAATGTGAGGTTATCCACTTTGGTGGCAAAAACAGGAAAGCAGACTATTATCTAAATGGTGGCCGATTAGGAAAAGGGGAGATGCAACGAGACCTGGTTGTCATGGTACACCAGTCATTGAAAGTAGGCATGCAGGTGCAGCAGGCAGTGAAGAAAGCAAATGGTAGGGGGTGCTGCTCTGGCAGCAGCCATGTCAGCAGCGCGTCAGTTTTTTCAACTTTTTTTATTTTTTAGTATGTTTTAAAGTATGTGTTTAATGTCCCTTTGTGTGTTTTGTGTGGGGGGTGGTGTGGGGGGGGGCAAGGGGGAAACCGCTTCGGTCGCCTCCTCCATGGAGTGGCCATTTTTTCCAGGTCGCCTCCCCCGTGGCCTAACAACAAGGATCGGCGCGGCCTTTCCCGGAGACGCGCTCGGGGCTTCAGCGGCGGGCGCAGCGTGGACTCTTGGCGTGGAGCGGGTGAGCCCTCGCTGGAGGGGAGCGCTCCGTTTCGCTGGCCCGGGGCAGCCGGCAGCCTGAAGCCTGAAGCCGCGGTCTGCAGAGCTCCAGCTGGTGCGGCATCTACAGCCCGGGATCCCTTGTGGGGGACCCGGGGGAAGAAGAAGCCATCACTGCCGGCCCGCGGCCAACTTCTACCGCGGGGCCGGCATGGACTTACCATCACCCCTGGAGGGGAGCTTCGACCGCCGGCCCTGCAGTCTACGGTGCTTCTGGCTGCGGCGGAGACTTTAAATCTCGACCGCCGGCCTGCGGCCTACACCAACTTAAAGCCGCGGTCTCCGGTGAGGAAAAGCCGATCCTGGACTGACTCTGGACTCTGGTCCTGTCCACGGGGGGAAATGGAGGAGGACTAGCCAAATGTTGTGCCTTCCACCACAGTGATGAATGCTGTGGTGGATGTTTGTGTTACATTTTTATTGTGGTTGTGTGTTCTTTATTATTGTATCGCTGCTGACAACCCAAATTCCACCGACCCTGGTTGTGGTAATAAATTCTATCTAAAAAAAAAAAAAATAGCAAAAGGATTTGAGTATAGGAGCAGGGAGGTTCTACTGCAGTTGTACAGGGTCTTGGTGAGACCACACCTGGAGTATTGCGTACAGTTTTGGTCTCCAAATCTGAGGAAGGACATTATTGCCATAGAGGGAGTGCAGAGAAGGTTCACCAGACTGATTCCTGGGATGTCAGGACTTTCATATGAAGAAAGACTGGATAGACTCGGCTTATACTCGCTAGAATTTAGGAGATTGAGGGGGGATCTTATAGAAACTTACAAAATTCTTAAGGGGTTCGACAGGCTAGATGCAGGAAGATTGTTCCCGATGTTGGGGAAGTCCAGGACAAGGGGTCACAGCTTAAGGATAAGGGGGAAATCCTTTAAGACAGAGATGAGAAAAACATTTTTCACACAGAGAGTGGTGAATCTCTGGAACTCTCTGCCACAGAGGGTAGTTGAGGCCAGTTCATTGGCTATATTTAAGAGGGAGTTAGATGTGGCCCTTGTGGCTAAAGGGATCAGGGGGTATGGAGAGAAGGCAGGTACAGGATACTGAGTTGGATGATCAGCCATGATCACATTGAATGGCGGTGCAGGCTCGAAGGGCCGAATGGCCTACTCCTGCACCTATTTTCTATGTATCTATGAATACAATCCCTTATGAGTGTTGATAGTCAAGTACTACTGACTTGCCTTGTCGACATTGAGTTGGGCGTAAGCATGAGACAAATCCAGTTTAGTGAAGACTCTTGCTCCGCTAGTTTCTGCGTACAGATCTTGCGAGGTTGGTAACGGATATTGTTCGTCATCACCGGCTTGGTTAATTGTGACTGTAGTCACCACATAGTCGAACAGTTTTGTCGGCCTTGGGTACGGCCACAATTGGCGTTGCCCAGTTACTCTGGTCTGTCTTCACGAGTACTCCATTACGCTCTAATCGGTCAAGTTCTACCTCCACTTGTTGCTTTAGTGCATATGGTACAGGTCTTGGTTGACAATACACAGGTCTCACATCTTGCTTCAGTCGAACGTGTGCAGAGTACCCTGTTATTCCCGTGTAACTGTCAGCAAAAATCTCTGCATGTTGCAAAACAGTCCTGCACTGTATTTAAAGGATGAATTCACAAACTCTACCCCATCCTCGTCGCCAATTTTGTTATATTCCGGACGGCAGAATGAATAACAACTTACACGCAGGTTGCCTGGATCACGAGAGAGGGAGATTTATTACCCGACATTCCCTGCTTATATTGAACACCAACTCATTAACATATACATGAATATGTATGAATACATTACACACACTGGGGATAATTTGCAATTTTTACCGAAGCCAATTAAACTATAAATTTGAACATCTGGAGTGTGGGAGGAAACCCGAGCACCCGGGCAAAAACCCACGGGATCACTGGGAGAACGTACAAACTCCGTACAGACAGCTCCCTTAGTCAGGATCGAACATGGGTCTCTGGCGCTGTAAAGCAGCAACTCTACCGCTGCTCCTCCGTGCTGTCCTAAATAACAAAATAACATCTGATAGTTCAAAATATCTGCTGGTCTGGCATCACCAACGCCTGAACATGCGGATTAATTCCCAGCGGATCGCGGTTGTACAAATATCTACATTAGAAAATATCTATATTATAAAATACATTTGGACAGGTACATGGATAGGAAAGGTTTAGAGAGATGTATGAAAAGTGCTGGCAGGTCTTCTACTTGCGAATGAAACATAAATAAACCAAAGGAATAGTTAGATCTGGCGCCGGGTGTTGAGCAGCCAGTTTGTTGTCTCTGTTGGCGTAAATGTCTGCCAGGCCCTGACACAGCTCCATTTGGTGGGTGGTAGAGCGGGCACCCAGAGATGACATGGTTGGCTGTCTGTTGTTCTGCTCCACATTCACAGGCTGGGCTCTGGCGGAGCCCCCATCTATCTCCACACGCTGGCGTTGAAACGCCCAACTCCAGTACCAAGTCTGTTGAACTTCACCCTCGCTCCTCTGGGGAGCTCAGACCCTGGACAGCTTTTATCTGGCGAAGAGATGTAGCTGTGTAATGGAGATGAGGTTGCCTTCCACCCCTGTGACCACTTGGTGGCTATCCAGTGTGCTTCTGTCCCAGTTGGCTGGATGGATGCTCGGAGTTGTTTTCCATGTGGAACAAAGGGGTGATGGGACTTCAGTCGGGGTGGCCTCTGCTCTCTGCTGGAGGAGGTGATCTGGGTCCATGGCAGAGAATGTGAGGTGTTACATTTTGGGAAGTCTAACAGGGGCAGGACCTACACAGTGAATGGTAGGGCACTGGGGAGTGTTGTAGAGCAGAGGGATCTCGTAGACAAAAATGCTGGGGAAACTCAGCGGGTGAGGCAGCATCTATGGAGCGAAGGAATAGGTGACATTTCAGGTCGAGACCCTTCTGAAGAAGGGCAGGAGGATGAGGGGTGATCTTATAGAGGTGTACAAAATCATGAGAGGAATAGATCGGGTAGATGCACAGACTCCCTTGCCCAGAGTAGGGGAATCGAGAGCCAGAGGACATGAGTTTATGTTAAGGGGGAAAAGATTTAATTGGAACTGGAGGGGTAACTTTTTTACATAAAAGGGTGGTGGGTGTATGGAACGAGCTGCCAGAGGAGGTAGTTGAGGCAGGGACTATCCCAACGTTCAAGAAACATTTAGACAGGCACATGGAAAGGATAGATGTAGATCTATGGGCCAAACAGAGACAGATGGAACTAGTGTAGATGGGACTTGTTGGTCGGTGTGGGCAGGTTTTCACTTTTTTATTTCATTTCTCCTTGTTCAGCTTTAATCAGATCCAAAGCTCTCAATATCAGGAAGGTGACAGTGGCAGATGTAATTATGGGAAAAATGGGAAAAGTTTTCAGATTGGTGCAAGTGTTTGGTAGTCAATTTACTTCCATGAGTGAAAGGAGGTGTCATAGTGAGTGTCTCTCATTCTCAATGAATGAGAATTAATGGTCAGCAAATGATTTGAGTAACTGCTGCTTCAGGCAGATGTTGCTGATAGTCATAAAGTGATACAGTGTGGAAACAGGCCGTTCAGCCCAACTTGCCCACACCGGCCAACAATGTCCCAGCTACCCTAGTCCCACCCACCCTCGCTTGGTCCATAACCCTCCAAACCTGCCTATCCATGTACCTGTCCAACTGATGGGAAGTTATTTCTCAGCACTACAATGGCTTGTCCTGTATTTGAAATTCAATTTGATCTTGAGTCCTAGTCAACTTGTCCATGCCCACCTAGATGCCCCTTCTAAGCTAGTCCCACCTGCCCGCATTTGGTCCATATCTCACAACCTTTCCTATCCATGTACCAGTCCAAGTGTCTAAGAAATATAGAAAACAGGTGCAGGAATAAGCCATTCGGCCCTTCGAGCCCAAAGAGCTATATCGAACTCTTGAAAACATCCAGTGAATTGGCCTCCACAGGTTCCACAGATTCACAACTCTGGATGAAAATGTTTTTCTTCATCTCAGTCCTAAACGGCCTACCCCTTATTCTTAAACTGTGACCCCTTTAACTGCAACTTTTACAAGCTGTCATGATACCTGTCTCCCTAGGCAGCTCATTCCATACACCCACCACCCTCTGAGTGACAAAATGGCCCCTCCGGTTCCTATTAAATTTCTCCCCTCTGGCCTTAAACCTATGCGATTTGACATGCTCATCTTGGGCTACATTGTACAACCTGCATTGGGAGAATCACAATCTACAAATAACGCTACAATCTACAGGGCGTCACGGTGGTGCAGCGGTAGAGCTGCTGCCACTCAGCGCCAGAGACCCGGGTTCGATCCTGACTACGGGTGCTGTCTGCATGGAGTTTGTACGTTCTCCCCGTGACCTGCATGGGTTTTCACCGAGATCTTCGGTTTCCTCCTACACTCAAGTCAAGAGTGTCATGTGTCTCAGATAGGACAATGAAATTCTTGCTTGCTGCAGCACAACAGAATACTGTAGGCATAAATACAGAAGACACACTCCAAAGACATACAGGTTTGTAGGTTAATTGGCTTGGTATAAGTGTAAAATTGTCCCTCGTGTGTGTGTGTGTGTGGGGTAGTGTCAATGCTCGGGGATCGCTGGTCGGTGCGGACCCGGTGGGCCGAAGGGTCTGTTTCCTCGCTGTTTCTCTAAACTTAAGCTAAACTAAATGTGGCTTCACGGGCTCCTAAGTTCTTCATCGATTTTGCTAACTCTGAAATTGTGCTGCGAATCCAAAGATGACCGGTTATACTAGTTTGCCGTTTCAGTGCAAATGAGCTCCCTTTAGACCCTGTGGCAATCTCTTCCACAAATCAAACATCAATTCAATGCATGGGAGATTTAGAGTTAGACCGTGCAACAAACTGGGAGTTTAATAATTAAACCTTTTATGTTCTCCTTTGTGCGCTTAAAATGCGAACATCCGTGTGTGTGCGCTACCTTTTTTTTTAATGAAACCTAAGCTCCTCTGAACAAAAACGCTCTTTTTTTTTTACAGCCAATTTACTCCGAAGAATAAAACAATTACCATTGATTTTGATGCAATAAACAAAAGTGGAAGTTGCCTGGACTCGAGCAAAGTTGCTGCACCAGCATCTCTTTCAAGCTGCTAATCATTCACCCTGGACAAACACGAGCTCCTGCTTCCAATCAACTTTTTCTGCCAGTTATTCTTCAGAAGATAACTCCCGCTCTCACTCCCCATTCTAATGGTACAGTTGAACCGATTACTTTAGATTATATTTTAAAAACTGGTGTATGTTTTGTGCTTTCTTCTCCAACTAAAGGGCCTGTCCCACTGTATGAGGTAATTCAAGAGCTCGCCCGAGTTTAAAAAAAAATCCAACGCATGTTAAGCACGTAGAATGTACGTAGCGGGTACGTCCCGTCATCCCAGGAATTAACCTGGTGAACCTTGCTGTTACTCCAGCATTTTGTGTCTACCCCTTAAACTTTGTGCTTCTCACCTTAAAGCTTTGTCCTCCAGTGTTTGACATTTACACACTGGAGAAAAAAGTTCCATCTGTCTACCCTATCTATATCTTTCATAATTTTATATGCTTCTATCAGCTTTTCCCTTCAACCTCTGGCTTTCCAGTGAAAACAACCCAAGTTTGTCTGACCTCTCCCTGTAGGTAATACCTTCTAATCCAGACAATAGACAATAGGTGCAGGAGTAGGCCATTTGGCCCTGCGAGCCAGCACCGCCATTCAATGTGATCATGGCTGATCATCCCCAATCAGTACCCCGTTCCTGCCTTCTCCCCATATCCCCTGACTCCGCTATTTTTAAGAGCTCTATCTAGCTCTCTCTTGAAAGCATCCAGAGAACCGGCCTCCACCGCCCTCTGAGGCAGAGAATTCCACAGACTCACCACTCTCTGTGAGAAAACGTGTTTCCTCGTCTCCGTTCTAAATGGCTTACTCCTTATTCTTAAACTGTGGCCCCTGGTTCTGGACTCCCCCAACATCGGGAACATGTTTCCTGCCTCTAGTGTGTCCAAGCCCTTAACAATCTTATATGTTTCAATGAGATCCCCTCTCATTCTAAACTCCAGAGTGTACAAGCCCAGCTGCTCCATTCTCTCAGCATATGACAGTCCCGCCATCCCGGGAATTAACCTTGTAAACCTACGCTGCACTCCCTCAATAGCAAGAATGTCCTTCCTCAAACTAGGGGACCAAAACTCTTCTCAACCCTCTCCAAAGCCTCCACATCCTTCCTGTAATGGGGAGACCAGAACTGCACAAAATGTGGCCCAACCAAAGTCCTATAACTTGGAATATTTACACTGTGACTTGTTGAGCCTGAGATCTTTTGTTTGAGGCTGGTGCTTTAAAGTATAGAAGTGGGTTTTGAATCATTAATAGGTTCCATGGCAAAATTCCAAAGGAGTTTCAGACCCAGAGACAGTGGTGGCGCAGTGGTAGAGTTGCTGCCTCACAGCGGCAGAGACCCGGGTTCAATCCTGACTACGGGTGCTGTCTACGGAGTTTGTACGTTCTCCCCGTGACCTGCGTGGGTTTTCTCCGGGTGCTCAGATTTCTTCCCACAATCCAAAGGCGGACAGGTTTGTAGGTTAATTGGCTTGGTAAATGTAACTAGTGTAGTGTTAATGTGCGGGGATCGCTGGTCGGCGCGGACCCGGTGGGCCGAAGGGCCTGTTTCCGTGCTGTATCTCTAAACTAAACTAAACCTTTTTCCTCAGAGAAAAATCTGAAGGGACAAAAATGTTTACACAATGATTGGGTGCCTGGAACTCACTGCCGGAGGAGGTGGTGGAGGCTGATACGATAGTGGAGTTTAAGAGGCTTTTAGTTAAGCAGGGAATGTAGGGACACGGATCAAATGCAGGCAGATGGAGGTTAGATTATAATAAAAAAGGAACTGCAGATACTAGTTTATACCAAAAATAGACACAAAATGGTGGAGTCACTCAGCAAGTCAGGCAGCCATTTTGGGTTGGGACCCTTGGTCAGAGATTAGGTCAACTTGACATCATGTATGGCACAGCCATTGTGGGCTGAAGTGACTGTGTATGGGTTGTACCCTGCTATATATAATAATCTTCTATGTATTAAAAAATGCAAATGCTAAAAATGTTTCAAGACATGAAATTTAAATGGAACTTTGAATGAAAATAACTGTTTTTTCAGCGTCTATAATTTACTTCCTAGGTGTCATCTCCAGCCTTCTTGGTGTTATCTTTGTTACGGTTATATTAAAGAACAATAACAGAAATTATGTTGTTATATAGTCTCATTTTTTTCTTTCTGCTGCTTTTAAAAACCTTTAGCATTTCCAATAGAGGCTTCCCTTACACCAAAGCATTCCGTTCTAATAATAGCTGATCTTAGGATCAAGGGGGCCATTTGGCCAAGTGTACTGCAGAAACAAGGAACTGCTGATGCTGGTCAAGCTTAGACTTAGTTCAAAGATACCAGTGGGGTTGGAGGTTGCAACCTTCACGTGGTCCGCCCTGTTTCGAAGAATGCAATCAACCTGGCGTGCACAGTCAAGTAAGATCAAATAGAACAAGTTGTCCTACAACATTAGGCTGCGCACGCCATACGCAAGAAGATGGGCGGCGCGATTTGTAGGTGGGCGGCGCGACTCTCGTCAGCAGCGGCCTCTGCAGTCCGTCTGCGTTTTTATTATTTTATGTCTTATGTTTTTATGTAGTTTTTGTTATTTTTGTTGGGGTATGTGTGTGGGGGGGTGGGGGTAACTTTTAAATCTCTCCCTGCACGGGAGACCCGACCTTTTCTTTGTCGGGTCTCCGTTGTCGTTGGGGCTGCAACGAGGAGCGGCCTCCAACAGGAAGACCGGGGGCTGTGGTGCCGACTACTCACCTCACCGTTGCGGAGCTGGCCGAGTCCAGAGCGGGTGGAGCTGTGGTGGACGCTGCTGCGACCCGACCCCCGGAGATTCGGTGGCTGCAACTGCGGGTTTGGCGGACGGCGGCACCGGGAGCCCGCGGGTCCCTGGAGGGAGACCGCTTTTCAGGGCTCCCGCAACGGCGACTTCTCCCGCCCGAGTTGCGGGGTTGAAGAGCTCCTGGAGCGGGGCCTACATCACCGCCCCGCGCGGCTTGGAATGGCCGCGGGACTCTGTGAGCGCGCGCCGGGGGCTCTAACACCAAGAACCTGGAGTGCAACCTTGCATCACCCGGCGTGGCTTTAATGGCCGCGGGACAATCGCCATCGCCCGCCGGGGGCTTTGACTTTGACTCTGACATCGGGGGGGAGAGTGCAGTGGAGAGATAAGTTTTTTTGGCCTTCCATCACAGCAATGTGATGGATGTTTATGTAAATTATGTTGTGTCTTGGGTCTATTTGTTTGTAATGTATGGCTGCAGAAACGACATTTCGTTTGGACCTCAAGGGGTCCAAATGACAATAAATTGAATTGAATTGAATTGAACATGGGTCAGGTAGGCGTTGCCAATGCCCAAATTTGAGGACGGACATTCTTGCTATTGAGGGAGTGCAGCGTAGATTTACAAGGTTACTTCCTGGGATGGCGGGACTGTCATATGCTGAGAGAATGGAGCGGCTGGGCTTGTACACTCTGGAGTTTAGAAGGATGAGAGGGTTTCTTATTGAAACATATAAGATTATTATGGGTTTGGACGCGCTGGAGGCAGGAAACATGTTCCCGATGTTGGGTGAGTCCAGAACCAGGGGCCACAGTTTAAGAATAAGGGGTAAGCCATTTAGCACGGAGATGTGGAAACACTTTTTCACACTGAGAGTCTGTGGAATTCTCTGCCTCAGAGGGCGGTGGAGGCCGGTTCTCTGGACACTTTCAAGAGAGAGCTAGATTGGGCTCTTAAAAATAGCGGAGTCAGGGGATATGGGGAGAAGGCAGGAACGGGGTACTGATTGGGGATCCTATTGTCTGTTGTCTATTGTCTAAGGCAGCTTTCCATGATTGCAACAACCCTTGAAGTCGGCCTGGAGCCGCTGTGAGAGATCGATTGCCTGCGTGAGACAGAGGCGTGGAAAGCGGCCTAAAAAGATTTTTGGTTGATCGTAACTTTGCCTCAACTCTGAAACGCGATCATCCCTCGCTGACCCAGTATTCCCTTCCCTTTGAAAATTACATTGAAAGGGAAATATGTTAAGAGGTTGACAGCTGACATTCTTGTGAGTCTCAAGTGGCCTTGTAACGTCACAATCCTTTGTAAAACCTGCGTTAAATTGTACCGTGGCCACAAGATACATGCTCATAAAAGTGAAACCCAGTACAACATAAAAACATCTTCATATTTGTTGTTCTTTTCTGCTTCTCACTTTCCTCCTCGCTCTTCCACAAGTGCCGCCTTGTTCATAAGGTCATAAGTGATAGGAGCAGAATTAGGCCATTCGGCCCATCAAGTCTACTCCACCATTCAATCATGGCTGATCTATCTCTCCCTCCTAACCCCATTCTCCTCCCTTCTCCCCATAACCTCTGACACCTGTACAGACACATACTGTAGAGCTGGAATGAAGGGCTTGTTCCACTTTCACAACCTAATTCACGACCTTTTTTTACTCGTAGCCATTTTTCATCATGTTGAAAAAACGCCCCGACCTACTTGATGCCACGAATACCTACGACTAGCATCACGACCTACCTACGACCTCCTACGACCTCCCACGACCTCGTGACAGCCATGCTGCGAATATGAGTCAAGGGCAAACTCGGCAAAGGTCGTGAATTAGGTCGTGAAAGTGGGACAGGCCCTGAACTCAGCGGGTTAGGCAGCATCTCTGGCGAAAAGGAAATAGGTGACATTTTTGGTCGGAAATGAAACGAGTCTGAGGATGGGTCGCGAATCAATCAAGAATCTATCTATCTCTGCCTTAAAAATATCCATTGACTTGGCCTCCACAGCCTTCTGTGGCAAAGAATTCCACAGATTCACCACCCTCTGACTGAAGAAATTTCTCCTCATCTCCTTCCTAAACGAACATCCTTTAATTCTGAGGCTGTGACCTCTAGTCCTAGACTCTCACACTAGTGGAAACATCCTCTCCACATCCACTATATCCAGGCCTTTCACTATTCGCTGTCATACATCTCCACAGGCTATTGGACGTCTTGGATATATTATTGAAGAGGCCTTTGTTGCGATGTGAGGTTGTTACAGCAGCGTGATCTTATAGAGGTGTACAAAACCAACAGAGGTATAGATCGGGTAAATGCACAGAGTTGCGTGGTGTAGTGTTTTAACCTATTGTGAGAGAATGGAGCAGCTGGGCTAAATAGGGCTCTTAAAGATAGTGGAGTCAGGGGATATGGGGAGAAGGCAGGAACGGGGTACTGATTGGGGATGATCAGCCATGATCACATTGAATGTCAATGCTGGCTCGAAGGGCTGAATGGCCTACTCCTGCTGATGAAGCCGAATTTTAGTTAAAATATAAGAAGATATTAAATTGGCTTCTGGGCTAGCTTACAGCTTATATTTAGTCTCAAATTAGGCTTGCCTCAGGTTGCGGTGTGTGAGATAATAAATCCTATAACCTTGTCTCCCAAGTGACAAGCAGAGAGGAGAAGCTAGAGAGATCTCTGTGAAGTAAGATGCCATAAACCAAATGGCCAATGTTTATGAGGGACCAAATGACAGCGAGGAAGCAGCGAAAGAGCTAGGGTGATCTCTGTGAAGATAAAAATGGCATTATCCAAATGGCCAATGTTTATGAAGGACGAGAGGGGAACCAGGGAAGTAGAAAGATAAAATGTCGTAAACCAAATGGCCAATGTTATCTTGTAACATGTAAACAAAAGGCCTTTGATGTGATGCATTCTGTGGAAACCTTTTCCTGTACCTCTGACCATGACTAATGTCTGTGAAATGTGCTAAGGGGACAAAAAAACCCTATTTAAGGCAATGTAATTCTGTTGTTCAGAGAAGGTGGCTGAGCACAGTTAAGTGTCTACATTGGTCACTTGACTGGAGTTCTCCCTCCCTTCCATCGGCCGATGTTAAGTAAAGTTGTGAACTGGTCTACCAAACAGTTTGTGTGGTGTCTGTTTATTAAGAAGCGAACCTGGTTTAGTAGTTAAGAAAGTAGCTTTTTCATTGGCGTAGTTATGCAGGCCTCGCTGGGACCACATCAACAGCTGACTGTGCAAGAGGTTGCAGAGGTTGCCGGGATTGGAAGGGAGATAACTGAGCTCAATCGGCCCCCTTGTCAGACCGACTCCCTAGAAACTCCCGGGAACATCTGTGATCCTTCATCAGACATTGAATTGGTTCCCTGCCGAGGTTCTTAGAAACAGACAAAGGTAAGACCAGTTGGGCTTTATATGTTTTTTTAAGAAGGGATTGTGTATGTATTTTTAAGAAGGGATTGTGTATGTATTTTTAAGAAGGGCCTGTGTATATTTTTAAGAAGGACTTGAGCAGTTTCTCTTTCTCTCTCTCTCTGTCTATCTCTCTTTGTTTTCTTTTTTTCTCTCTCTCTACTAAGGGCTCATCGGCCTCGTTGAGACATCCGTGATTTGTCGGGTTGAGATGCGGGGGTTGAGGTTTGCGTCTGGCTTATTGAGACATCCGAAGAGTTGTCGGATTGAGAAATAAGTGGCGTTGTATATTAAAGAGTTAAGAAGTCTGCCAGGTTGAGAAACGGGGGTCCCGGATAGCGGGTCTGCTTCGTTGAGACACCTGGGGCTTATTTTAAGGGCTAAGACGTCTGCCAGGTTGAGAAACGGGGGTCCCGGTTAGCGAGCCGGCCTCGTTGAGACACTTGGGTCGTATATTAAAGAGTTAAAAAGTCAGCCAAATTGAGAAACTGGGGTCTCGAGTAGCGAGTCGGCCTGGTTGATATATTTGGAACGATTCGGAATTAAGAAGTCTGTTTTCTCTCTCTTTCTATCTATCTATGGGGAATGCTCTGGATAACAGTCCAACATATGTGTTATTTGAATCCTAGGTATAATAAGAAATTTAGAATGTTAAGTTACAAGTTGACCAAACGGTTAGGGGATGAAGCCTGGCCAGTAGGGGGAACATGGAATGTAGAGACATTTATATGGGAAAGGAAGGCGGGAAAGAAATGGAAGAAAGGAATTAAAACATGGGACGCAGACGCAGTGAAGAAGCATGAGGAGAGTATAGAGTTTGAAGTTGGATGGATGCTGTATGTAAGAAGGGGATAGAGTTAAGAAACAAGGATAGCACTCGGAAAGGATGGAACGTATTGCAACTAGAATGCCAGTGGGCAGAGGAACAAGAGGAAATAATTAAAAGACAGACAGGAGGTGAGAAACAGGTGATGGTTAGTAAAAAATAAATCCAGTACTGGTAAATCCTCTGGAGGAGACTTCATGTCTGGCACGATGACCCTATTTGGTAATGAAGATGAGGAGTTAGATAATCTTGGGAGATGTCCACCTCCCTATGCCCTACCAGTAGCAATGGCATCTTTACCTGGGACAGTTCCGTCAGTAACATCCCTATACCTTGAAGTTCTGACCTTACAAAGCTCCTCAGGATTGGGAGCACGGGAATGCCTTTCTGTGCGTAATTTGTTTAACGCATTGATGCTACCAGAACAGCTGGTCATTGTTAAATGTACTGCACACACTGGTGCTGGGGACCCTATAGCAAAAGGCAATAGGTTGCTGATAGTGTATCCAAACAGGCAGCCTGTACATCCAAATGCATAGTGACAGCACGTAAACAGATGCTAGCAAATAGAACGGTCCTGCCAAACATGAAGGAGGTATGTACATTACAGAGGGACACCTCTCATATATAATAATAACTATGGAAACAAGAGGGCTGTGCCTTTGATTCAGCACACCCCGCTTGGACAAGTTGGTGTATACGATACATTTTTACCCTCTTACCCATGCTGGTAAGGAGGGAATGATAGGATAACAAAGGAAATGTGGTGGCAGGCCTCTAATATAAAATTTGCCAACAAAATAATCTAGGCAAAATAATTAAGATACCCTCAGGGGTGACGCCAATGCCATCACGATCGTTTGAATGCATACAGATTGATTTTATTGAAATGCCAAGGGCCCAGTGTTATAAATATTGCTTAGTGATTTTAGATTTATTTAGCAAGTGGAGTGAAGCTCTACCAACCACTAATAATACTGCTGAAACTACAGTAACATTGTTGTTAATCCCAGGTTTGGCCTACCTACTGTCATAAATTCAGACAATGGTCCTCATTTTAACCACTATTAATAAGGAAATATGTGCACATTTTAATATTCGACTGCAATTTCACTGTGTACACCACCCACAGGCATCTGGGATGGTGGAAAGAGTCAATGGGGATTGCAAAACAAAATTACCCCGGAGGTAAATCCTTTTTCTGACAGGCAACTATGTTATAAAAAGATTGGGGATGAAGGGAAATTTGATGGAGAAATGAGGAAAGAGCTAGGGAGACTGAAAAGTCACGGGGAGTCTGACTAATCATGATCTGGATCAATGTCCAATTAGGGTTAGGTAACCAGGATTTTGGTAAACAGAAATCTTGTCAGAAAAAGGGAAAGTAAATTACAAAGAGATGTCTTTGAAGATGAAATATTATATACTGCCGGTAAAACAATGTTTTTGTATATATACTGCTGGTAAAACAATGTTTTTGTATATATACTGCTGGTAAAACAATGTTTTTGTATATGTACTGCTTGTAAAACAAGGTTTTTTGTATGTGGAATGTGTGAAATTCAAAGCAATGAGCAAAGTTGTGTGTCACTTTAAGAAGTTTGTCCTTTAAAATGCAAATGGATAGTTTATGGTGTGCTCCGTTAAGAAACAGGCATGAATGGGGGGCGGAGCTATACTCGAATGATAAAATGTGTTGGTTGATTATAAATCTTTTGAACCAAGTTTAAAAAAGACTCATCCTGATTAAAGTGTTAAATGAGATTGGAAATGTCAAAATTACAGAGAAAAAGAAAATGTATTATTGATTACTGATTCTGAGTGAGTTCTTTTGGGAAAGATTGTTTTGATATGATAACAGAGGTTGTCTTTTAAAATGCAAATGAAGCAAGATTACTGTTTTCAAGCAAACAAAAAGATTTTGAAGCATGGGCTGTTTGAGGAAAATGAAGGTAGATGAAAAATTGTCTTATGACTTACAAAAGGGGGTTTGACGGAACTCACAATGAGGGATGAAAGGTGAGAAGATAAAGTAGATTGGGGAAGAGAACATATTTGGAGAATTGAATATTCAGGTGGAGAGAGCCTCTTCGGATATAATCGAATTAAAGAATAAATTCAAAGGGAAGTGTTAGGAAGGAACTGGAGATGCTGGCAGATCAAAGGAAGACAAAAGTGCTGGAGAAACTCAGCTGGGAACAAGATTGATACAGGAAAAGCTGCTGTGTCCACCCCCTGGAGAGTGGGGGGAAGCCACCTACAGGCCCTGGGCAATTAACTAATTATGTATGGACGGCAATTAACCCATGTCTTGCCAGATCTACATTCCCAGGTTGGAGGAGTTTTTGCTGGAAACCAGTGACCAAGGCCATAAAAGCTATACGATGATGGTGCTGGGACAAGAAGAAATTGAGACTGTATTGAAAAGAACAACCAAGTGTTGCTAACAACATGAACTGCTGTAAAGATTGAAGATCATCGTCGCTGGATACATTTGATTGACTGTGAACAGTTTGTGGAAACAAGGACGATGGGCTATTGATGCTCCCTTTATTCTGGGGTGGCCCAGCCCACATGGACTGAACTTTCTTCAGAATGGCAAACTTGCGGACTAACTCACATTTAAAGGATGGTACACACCTCCTTTTAAACAAGATTGAAGTCAAACACGACAAGCGCAGCAAAAATACCCTGACTACAGACAGTAAGAGGTCTGCAAAGGCCAGTTAAATCTACCTGTTTTTGCCACAACGAAAGCACTGGTGTATTTTTAGGAAACAGTATATTTGTGACAGGGCATTGTTATGTTGCAAATGCAGTGCCACACAAGAGAAGCATGAACCAGTTACACCAGCACACGGGGAATTCCAAGCGAAGCCGAATAAAGGCTGAGCAATTTTTATGATCCTTTTCCTGTCCTATGGTAGTATCTTAGTGTCACATCCGGGGGAGGGTGGTGGCCATTTAAAATGTTTGGAGGGACTTGTGGAACGATTGTCCACTATGAATTGATTGTGTTACTAGTGTACTATTAATTTGTCTGATGAGATGCTTATGGTTTTCGTATGTACTCAGCTAGGACTGTAGTTGTTATCAAAATTTTGATAAAAGGATGGAATTATGAAGCCGAATTTTAGTTAAAATATAAGAAGATATTAAATTGGCTAGTTTACAGCTTATATTTAGTCTCAAATTAGGCTTGCCTCAGGTTGCGGTGTGTGAGATAATAAATCCTATAACCTTGTCTCCCAAGTGACAAACAGAGAGGAGAAGCTAGAGAGATCTCTGTGAAGTAAGATGCCATAAACCAAATGGCCAATGTTTATGAGGGACCAAATGACAGCGAGGAAGCAGCGAAAGAGCTAGGGTGATCTCTGTGAAGATAAAAATGGCATTATCCAAATGGCCAATGTTTATGAAGGACGAGAGGGGAACCAGGGAAGTAGAAAGATAAAATGTCGTAAACCAAATGGCCAATGTTATCTTGTAACATGTAAACAAAAGGCCTTTGATGTGATGCATTCTGTGGAAACCTTTTCCTGTACCTCTGACCATGACTAATGTCTGTGAAATGTGCTAAGGGGACAAAAAAACCCTATTTAAGGCAATGTAATTCTGTTGTTCAGAGAAGGTGGCTGAGCACAGTTAAGTGTCTACATTGGTCACTTGACTGGAGTTCTCCCTCCCTTCCATCGGCCGATGTTAAGTAAAGTTTTGAACTGGTCTACCAAACAGTTTGTGTGGTGTCTGTTTATTAAGAAGCGAACCTGGTTTAGTAGTTATAAAAGTAGCTTTTTCACTGCACCTATTGTCTATTGTCTATAGTAGTGGAATCAAGAACCAGAAGTCATAGGTTAAATGTGAGGTGGGATATATTTATTAGGGACCTGAGGAGCAACTATTTTACACAGAGGGTGGTGGGTGTCTGGAACGAACTGCCGGAGGAGGTAGTTGAGGCAGGTATTATCACATTTAACAAACTCTGGACAAGTACATTGATGGTTTAAGAAGGAACTGCAGATTCTGGAAAATCGAAGGTGGACAAAAGTGCTGGAGAAACTCAGCGGGTGCAGCAACATCTATGGAGCGAAGGAAATAAGTTGCTTAAGTATATTGATGGGATAGGTTTAGAGGGAATGTGTGAGAAGGAACTGCAGATACTGGTTTAAACCAAAGATAGACACAAAACGCTAGAGGTACTCAATGGATCAGGCAGCATCTCTGGAGAAAAGTAATTGGTGACATTTCAGGTCGAGACCCTTCTTCAGACTGGTTTCATTTACAACCCGAAATGTCACCTATTTCTTTTCTCCAGAGATGCTGCCTGACCCGCCGAGTCATTTGGCCCTTCGAGCCAACACCGCTATTCATTAGGATCATGGCTGAACATCCACAATCAGTAACCCGTGCCTGCCTTCTCCCCATTTCCCTTGATTGAGCTCTACCGAACTTCCGGGTCTCCTCCATTGCCAGAGTGAGCAACACCGGAAATTGGAAGAACAGCGCCTCATATTGGGGAGTCTGCATCCTGCGGGCATGAACATTGAATTCTCCCAATTGTGTTAGCCCTTGCTGTCTCCTCCCCTTCCTCAGCCCTCGGGCTGTCTCCTCCCATCCCCCAGGTCTCCTCCTTTTTCCTTCCTTCTCCCCGCCGCCCCCTATCAGTCTGAAGAAGGGTTTCGGCCCATAACGTTACATATTTCCTTCGCTCCATAGATGCTGCTGCACCCGCCGAGTTTCTCCAACATTTTTGTGTACCTTCGATTTTCCAGCATCTGCAGTTCCTTCTTGAACTCTTTTTAACATTCATCCAGTGTATTGGCCTCTATTGCTTTCCGTGGCAGAGAAGTTCACAAATTCACAACTGCGTGAAAAAGTTTATTCTCATCTCAGTTTTAAACGGCCTCCCCTTTATCCTTGCACTGCGACCGCTCGTTCTGGACTCCCCCAACATTGGGAACATTGTTCCAGCATCTAGCATGTCTAGTGATTTTCAAATTGTACTAGACTAAGTGGGACACGTTAGGTCCCTGGCACACGGGAGCCCTGGTCCCCCAATGCAACCAGTTCCCCAACGTAATATTCCACCACTCACCGTTCCCCCAACGCAATATTGCACCACTCACCCATCGTCCCTGACTACGCAGGAGCAGCTGACGTTTTTAAAGTTAAAAGTGGCTATAACGTAAAATATAAGATCAATGCAAACGCATCTCACTCTCCCTCTTCAGTCCCCTATTCCCCTCCTCCATCATCCTCCCTCTCCCCACTCTCCATCAACCTTCCTCTGCTTCACCCCCTCATTCCATCCCTCCCTTTTTCCCTCGTTCCCCTCCCCTCCCCCATTACATTGCCATCCCTCTTCCTACCCTTATCCCCCTCGATTTTCCCTCGTCGCCCAGGGAATCCTTGCTCACTCCCCCTCCTCTTCACCCTCTGTGTGTGTGTGTGTGTGTGTGTGTGTGTGTGTGTGTGTGTGTGTGTGTGTGTGTGTCTCGCTCTCTTTCTGTCTCTCGTTCTCTATCTGTGTGTGTGTGTGTGTGTGTGTCTGTATCTCTCTCTCTCTTTCTGTCTCTCGTTCTCTATCTGTGTGTGTGTGTGTGTGTGTGTGTTGTGTGTGTGTGTGTGTGTGTGTCTTTATCTCTCTCTCTCTTTCTGTCTCTCGATCTCTATCTGTGTGTGTGTGTGTGTGTGTGTGTGTGTGTGTGTGACTATCACTCTCTCTGTCTCTTTCTCTCTGTCCAGTTCTGTTGTCTCTTTCGCTTCTCTCTCTATCTCTCTCTCTCTCCAGTAGACCAGGCTGTGTACAAGCCCAGGGGTGGGTTGTAGTGTGTATCGACGGTGCTGCAGAGACAGGTTACTGTGGAAGCTTGAAAAAGTAGAGAAGGCTGCAGGAGTCAACGTTCTTACATTTACACTTACACTTCCAGAGAGATCCTTACCACTGAGATTATCCCCGCAGCTGTAGAATTGAAATGAAGGCACAGATATGATGGGAATAAACAGCAGGAGGACTGGTGCTCTCTGAAATACACCGTCGTAGAGTGGATAGGGAGAGTGAGAGGCCGAGGCTCGCTACTCTCCCTCTAAGCAGGGCCGGAACTGTGCAGCCAACAGACGTCGCTCCAGCCTCAGCGCCGCGGTCAAATGCCGCACGCCGGGGAGACTTTTGCGCCGCACCATGCTTCTAAATTCCTGTAACTACAAGCCTAGTCGTTCCAATCTTTCCTCATATGACAGTCCCGCCATCCCGGGGATTAACCTTGTTAACCTATGCTGCACATTAAATATATTCATGATCCAGAGGAGTTTAGTCCCAATCTCACATATTGATTGCTTCCGAAAATTACCTCTATTATTCGTTTATTGGACCAAGCCAAGGGAACACTCTCTCCCACACCTGGGATTGCCCATTCCCCGCCCAGCCCAGCCCTCAGCCGGTTTCATTTCACCGTCTACTGAAGGAAGATTCGGCATCTTACAGGTCGCCAAAATCCAGATCTAATGCTTCGGGCTATTGCTACTAAACCCTAAACCATCCCTCATGTGACGAGTTCACTTACGAAATGACGATGAACCTATGGAGTCGGCCGTACAGGAAGGCGCGGTTGGCCGTTTGCAGGATGAAGGTCAGGTACTGAACCTCCAACACGGGGATGGCGGCGCACACCGTGAAGGCGACAGATAACGTGACGGTAATGGCGAGAGACAGCACCGCCGATTGCATGTCCGCCAGCCTCTCAGAGGAGGCCGAGCCTGGGGGGGAAAGAGAAACGTCCTTAACGATCCGCGCTCCCCACCTGTATCACTATATCCTACCCGATCCAGAGAGTTTATCCCTGAGGGTGGAGGGGTTGACTTCCCCGATGGAGAACGAAGGGCTTGGAACAAAATGGACAGAGAGCGGGTGACTGTGCGTAAATGAGGGTTGGTGAGAAACTATTGTTGTAAAATGATAGGCTCACAAATGCCCGAAGTGACAGAGACCGTTTAATAATCAGCTGCTAGACAATGCGCCGTTTGGCCTGAGAGTCCGGGAGAGGAAATGTTAGAGTGGGTCATGCGCGGAGTGAGGGTGCGAGATAAAATACTGTTGCCACCAAAGTGGATAAACTCACATTTATACACATTATGCTGCATCTGCCATGCATTTGTCCACTCACCCAGCCTATCCAAGTCACCTTGCAGACTCCTAGCATCCTCCTCTCAGCCAACACTGCCCCCCAGCTTCGTGTCTTCAATTCTCTCATCCAGATCATTAATATATATTGTAAATAGCTGGGGTCCCAGCACTGAGCCTTGCGGTACCCCACTGGTCACTGCCTGCCATTGTGAAAAGGACCCGTTTACTCCTACTCTTTGCTTCCTGTCTGCCAGCCAGTTCTCTATCCACATCAATACTGAACCCCCAATACCGTGTGTTTTAAGTTTGTATACTAATCTCTTATGTGGGACCTTGTCGAAAGCCTTCTGAAAGTCCAGATATAACACATCCACTGGTTCTCCCTTATCCACTCTACTAGTTACATCCTCGAAAAATTCTATAAGATTCGTCAGACATGATTTACCTTTCATAAATTCATGCTGACTTTGTCCAATGATTTCATCACTTTCCAAATGTGCTGCTATCCCATCTTTAATAACTGATTCTAGCAGTTTCCCCACTACCGACGTTAGACTAACTGGTCTGTAATTCCCCGTTTTCTCTCTCCCTCCCTTTTTAAAAAGTGGGATTACATTAGCTACCCTCCAATCCTCAGGAATTACTCCTGAATCTAAAGAGTTTTGAAAAATTATCACTAATACATCCACTATTTCTGGGGCTACTTCCTTAAGTACTCTGGGATGCAGCCTATCTGGCCCTGGGGATTTATCGGCCTTTAATCCATGCAATTTACCTAACACCACTTCCCGGCTAACCTGGATTTCACTCAGTTCCTCCATCTCATTTGAACCCCGGTCCCCTGCTATTTCCGGCAGATTATTTATGTCTTCCTTAGTGAAGACAGATCCAAAGTAGTTATTCAATTGGTCTGCCATGTCCTCGTTCCCCATGATCAATTCACCTGTTTCTGACTGCAAGGGACCTACATTTGTTTTAACTAATCTTTTTCTCTTCACATATCTATAAAAGCTTTTGCAGTCAGTTTTTATGTTCCCTGCCAGTTTTCTTTCATAATCTATTTTCCCTTTCCTAATTAAGCCCTTTGTCCTCCTCTGCTGGTCTCTGAATTTCTCCCACTCCTCTGGTAGGCTGCTTTTTCTGGCTAATTTGTACGCTTCATCTTTTGTTTTGATACTATCCCTGATTTCCCTTGTTATCCATGGATGCACTACCTTCCCTGATTTATTTTTTTGCCAAACTGGGATGAACAATTGTTGTAGTTCATCCATGCAGTCTTTAAATGCCTTCCATTGCATATCCACCGTCAACCCATTAAGAAACAATCGCCAGTCTATCTTGGCCAATTCACGTCTCATACCCTCAAAGTTACCTTTCTTTAAGTTCAGGACCCTTGTTTCTGAATTAACGATGTCACTCTCCATCCTAATGAAGAACTCAACCATATTATGGTCACTCTTGCCCAAGGGGCCACGCACAACAAGACTGCTAACTAACCCTTCCTCATTACTCAATACCCAGTCTAGAATAGGCTGCTCTCTCGTTGGTTCCTCTACATGTTGGTTTAGAAAACTATCCCGCATACATTCCAAGAAATCCTCTTCCTCAGCACCTTTACCAATTTGATTCACCCAATCTATATGCAGATTGAAGTCACCCATTATAACTGTTTTACCTTTGTTGCACGCATTTCTAATTTCCTGTTTGATGCCATCCCCAACTCCACTATTACTGTTAGGTGGCCTGTACACAACTCCCACTAACGTTTTCTGCCCCTTAGTGTTTGGCAGCTCTACCCATATCGATTCCACATCCTCCAAGCTAATGTCCTTCCTTTCTATTGCGTTAATCTGCTCTCTAACCAGCAACGCTACCCCACCTCCTTTCCCTTTCTGTCTATCCCTCCTGAATATTGAATATCCCTGGATGTTCAGCTCCCAGCCTTGGTCACCCTGGAGCCATGTCTCCGTGATCCCAACTATATCATAGTCATTAATAGCTATCTGCACATTCAACTCATCCACCTTGTTACGAATGCTCCTTGCATTGAGACACAAAGCCTTCAGGCTTGTTTTTACAACACTCTTACCCCTTATACTATTATGCTGAAAAGTGGCCCTTTTTGATTTTTGCCCTGGATTTGCCTGCCTGCCACTTTTACTGTTCACCTTGCTACCTATTGCTTCTACCCTCATTTTACACCCCTCTGTCTCTACGCTCACACATTTAAAAAACCCTTTCCCTTTAACTCCATCCTCCACTATCCCATTCGACACCCCACCCCCCTTATTCAGTTTAAAACCACCCGTGTAGCGGTGGCAAACCTGCCTGCCAGAATGCTGGTCCCACACCTGTTAAGATGCAACCCGTCCCTTTTGTACAGTTCCCCCTTACCCCAAAACAGATCCCAGTGATCTAAGAATCTAAATCCCTGCCCCGTGCACCAGTTCCTCAGCCACACGTTCAGGTCCCGTATCTCCCTGTTCCTGCTCCCGCCAGCACAAGGTACTGGAAGCAAACCGGAGATAACAACCCTGTAGGTCCTGCTTTTCAGCATTTTTCCGAGCTCTCTAAAGTCACGCTGCAGAATATTCATCCCCTTCTTTCCGACAACGTTTGTGCCGACATGCACTACCACTTCCGGCTGTTTACCTTCGCTCTTGAGGATTTTCTGCACTCTGTCCGTGACATCCTGGATCCTGGCACCAGGAAGGCAGCACACCATCCTCGAATCCCGTCTGTTGCCACAGAAACCTCTGTCCGTACCTCTCACAATGGAGTCTCCCACTACAATGGCGTTGCCTGCCTTAGGCCTTTTTGGTTTTAGCTCAACAGCCCTATTCGCATCGCAAGCCAGTCCGCCGCTCAGTGTAAAAACGTCTTCTGTCCCGACAGCTTCTAAGTGGGTGAACCTGTTCACCCCAGTCCTCAAAGAACTTCACTGGCTTCCCATTTCCCACCGGTTCATCTACAAAGTCCTGGTCCTCACCTACAAAGCCCTCAACCACTTGCCCCCCCCCCCCCCCCCCCCCTTATCTCACTGACCTCCTCTCCCCCTACCAACCCTCACGGTCCCTCAGATCCATTTCAGCCGGTCTCCTCTCCATTCTGAAATCCAACCTCTGCACTTTTGGATACAGAGCCTTCTCCAGGGCAGCTCCCAGGCTCTGGAACTCCCTCCCACAATGGATCCGAACTTCTGAGTCCCTCACCATCTTCCAGTCCCGCCTCAAGACCCATCTCTTCACCTCTGCATACCCTTAGTCCCATGTCCCCCTCCCCTTTGCATCTCTGTGTTACTGCTCTATTTTGTTTTGTTCTTGACTCACCATGTAAAGCGACTTTGAGTCCTTGAAAAGCGCTATACAAATAAAATGTATTATTATTATTATTATTATTATCCTAACCTAAACCTCACCTCCCATCACACTGCTCCCATCACACTGCTCCCTCTCACCCCTCCTCTCCCTCTCTCCCTGTCATACCCCTCCCTTTTTAACCTCCAACTCTCACTCTCTCCAGTCACATCGCTCCCTTTCCCCATCACGCCGCACCCTCATTCCCCTCCTCCACTCTCTCTCCGCCCAACCATTCCTTCTCTCCCCTTAACCTATTCCACTCTCCCAATCACAGTGCACCTTCACACCCCTCCACTCCATCTCTCCCCATCACATTGCTTCCTCTTTAGCCCCCATCTCCAACCTCTCCCATCACACTTCCCTCTCTATTATCCTCTTCTTCCTCTCTCCCCTCCTCCTCTCCATCTCTCCCCATCTCACTGCTCCCCGTCTCTCATCCTCCTCCTCCTCGCAATCTCCCTCTCCCACAGGTGGGTGATCTCCATTAGACCTGGGCTACACCTACTTCTACCAAAGTGTTACAAGTGGAGAATCTTGCAGCCGCCTATTTGTTGTACTAACCCAGTAAACGAACTGGCATCTCGCGGCACGTCGGAAGTGTGGGGATTGCGGGGATGGTGAGAGGAGGGTGCGCACTGCCTAGCCTTGGTAATAAACAAGTCAAACGGGGGCTGGTGTAGTGTGGGTGCCGGTGGATGAGATCAACTTCGGATCTGGACTCAGTGAAGGCTGGGCTTTGGGAAGATTACAAGATGCGGGCCACGCTCAGGAAAGAGATGGTCACACCAGGGTAAGGGAACACCAGACGGACATTTCACATGTGGGAGACTGGAAAATCATTCTGGGGTTGGTTATACCAGACAGACCACTTTCAAGAGGAGGATCTGAATCACGGTGGGAGATTGGACGATTGGTCCCATTGCGAAGTTCACCTCAGACCGGTCCCCACTGCGGTGGGAGATCGGTCGATTGGGGGAAATGTGACAGATCCCACTGTGATGGGCTGGAGATCCCGGAGCGGGACCATTGATGGGATCATCCACCCGGGACAGATAGCTGAAATATCCGCCGGTGCATGTCAGGAGCCGAAGCTCGGCTGGCAGAGACTGCGGCCTCCTCTGGGATGCGCTCAGTCCACGGATTTATTTATGAGCCGAATAGCCGAGATGACCAGATATCTTATGGCGTTTTTCACCTGCTCCCTGAACTTGGACTGGGTCGCCGCATAAATAAATGTGTTTGTGCAGCAGCTAAGATTCCTCAGCAAATAGCCGACGTCGTGTAGGATCCATTGAGAATCATTCCGATCATTTCCAATTCCTGTGATCGTATAATAGACGAAGTTTAAAACAAACGTCAGCCACAGGAGGATGAAGCTGCCGGAGATGGTGAACAGTAAAACCATGGACTTCCTCCTGCTCTCCATCTCAGGGTCATTGCGGTTATTCCTCTTGCTCTCACCCCTCAGCCCCTTACGTACGCGACTGGCCACTAAAATGTGCCGGACTGTCAGACCGTTGAGCAGCAGGATTACAGCGAAAGGAAGGAAAGGAGTTAAAACCATGTTGAGCCAGTCAAACGCGACCCACCCGGGGTTAGTGAAATAACTGTCCACCCTGATACAGCCCCACGTAACATTGTCAATAATTAATCGGGGTTCACGTGTGAAGTAGCGCGGAACGTTTATCAGACAGAGCAGAACGCCGGCAGCTCCGAGAATCGCAGCCGCAGTTTTCCCGGTGCAATATTTTATTTTCAGCTTCTGACAACAAATGGCGACATAACGATCAAAGGTGAAAGTGACTGTGAACCAGACAGAACAGTTTGTAGCTGCATACGTTATTATTTCCATAACACTGCACACAGGGTAGATGTTCACGAAACTCCAATAAAAGTAATGATAACCGATCTGATACAAAATGACCTCGGCGATCACGACCACTAGATCGGCCGCTGCCATGGCCACGAGGTAGCGAGTGGTGCAGGTGCAGAGGCCGCACTTTCCCCGAGACAGGATCGCAATCGCCACTAAATTCACTGCAGAAAGAAAGGGGAACAGACAGAGGACATTACTGGACATAGAAACATAGAAAATAGGTGCAGAGGAGGCCATTTGGCCCTTCGAGCCAACACCGCCATTCATTATGATCATGGCTAAACATCCACAATCAGTAAACCGTGCCTGCCTTCTCCCCATTTCCCTTGATTCCGCTAACCGAGCTCTACCGAACTCTTTTTAACATTCATCCAGTGAATTGGCCTCTATTGCTTTCCGTGGCAGAGAATTTCACAAATTCACAACTGCGTGAAAAAGTTCATTCTCATCTCAGTTTTCAACGGCCTCCCCTTTATCCTTGCACTGTGACCCCCTCGTTCTGTACTCCCCCAACATTGGGAACATTGTTCCAGCATCTCGCATGTCTAGTCTTTTTCTAATTGTACTAGACTAAGTGGGACACGTTAGGTCCCTGGCACACTGGAGCCCTGGTCCCCCAATGCAACCAGTTCCCCAACGTTATATTCCACCACTCACCGTTACCCAAACGCAATGTTGCACCACTCACCCATCGTCCCTAACTGCGCAGGGGCAGCTGACGTTTTTAAAGTTTAAAATGGCTATAACGTAAAATATAAGATCAATGCAAACGCATCTCACTCTCCCTCTTCAGTCCCATATTCCCCTCCTCCATTATCCTCCCTCTCCCCACTCTCCATCAACCTTCCTCTGCTTCACCCCCTCATTCCATCCCTCCCCTTTTCCCTCGTTCCCCTCACCTCCCCCATTACATTGCCATCCCTCTTCCTACCCTTATCCCCCTCGATTTTCCCTCGTCGCCAAGGGAATCCTTGCTCACTCCCCCTCCTCTTCACCCTGTGTGTGTGTGTGTGTGTGTGTGTGTGTGTGTGTGTGTGTGTGTGTGTGTGTGTGTGTGTGTCTCTCTCTCTTTCTGTCTCTCGTTCTATATCTGTGTGTGTGTGTGTGTGTGTGTGTGTGTGTGTGTGTGTGTGTGTGTGTGTGTGTGTGTGTGTGTGTGTGTGTCTGTATCTCTCTCTCTCTTTCTGTCTCTCGTTCTCTATCTGTGTGTGTGTGTGTGTGTGTTTGAGTGTCTGTGTCTGTGTGTGTGTGTGTGTGTGTGTGTGTGTGTGTGTGTGTGTGTGTATGTGTGTGTGTGTGTGTCTGTAACTCTCTCTCTCTTTCTGTCTCTCGTTCTCTATCTGTGTGTGTGTGTGTGTGTGTGACTATCACTCTCTCTGTCTCTTTCTCTCTGTCCAGTTCTGTTGTCTCTTTCGCTTCTCTCTCTATCTCTCTCTCCCCAGTAGACCAGGCTGTGTACAAGCCCTGAGGTGGGTTGTAGTGTGTATCGACGGTGCTGCAGAGACAGGTTACTGTGGAAGCTTGAAAAAGTAGAGAAGGCTGCAGGAGTCAACGTTCTTACACTTACACTTACACTTCCAGAGAGATCCTTACCACTGAGATTATCCCCGCAGCTGTAGAATTGAAATGAAGGCACAGATATGATGGCAATAAACAGCAGGAGGACTGGTGCTCTCTGAAATACACCGTCGTAGAGTGGGGAGGGAGAGTGAGAGGCCGAGGCTCGCTACTATCCCTCTCAGCAGGGCCGGAACTGTGCCGCCAACAGACGTCGCTCCAGCCTCAGCGCCGCGGTCAAATGCCGCACGCCGGGGAGACTTTTGCGCCCCACCATCCTTCTAAATTCCTGTAACTACAAGCCTAGTCGTTCCAATCTTTCCTCATATGACAGTCCCGCCATCCCGGGGATTAACCTTGTTAACCTATGCTGCACATTAAATATATTCATGATCCAGAGGAGTTTAGTCCCAATCTCACATATTGATTGCTTCCGAAAATTACCTCTATTATTCGTTTATTGGACCAAGCCAAGGGAACACTCTCTCCCACACCTGGGATTGCCCATTCCCCGCCCAGCCCTCAGCCGGTTTCATTTCACCGTCTACTGAAGGAAGATTCGGCATCTTACAGGTCGCCAAAATCCAGATCTAATGCTTCGGGCTATTGCTACTAAACCCTAAACCATCCCTCATGTGACGAGTTCACTTACGAAATGACGATGAACGTATGGAGTCTGCCGTACAGGAAGGCGCGGCTGGCCGTTTGCAGGATGAAGGTCAGGTACTGAACCTCCAACACGGGGATGGCGGCGCACACCGTGAAGGCGACAGATAACATGACGGTAATGGCGAGAGACAGCACCGCCGATTGCATGTCCGCCAGCCTCTCAGAGGAGGCCGAGCCTGGGGGGAAAGAGAAACGTCGTTAACGATCCGCGCTCCCCACCTGTATCACTATATCCTACCCGATCCAGAGAGTTTATCCCTGAGGGTGGAGGGGTTGACTTCCCCGGTGGAGAACGAAGGGCTTGGAACAAAATGGACAGAGAGGGGGTGACTGTGCGTAAATGAGGGTTGGTGAGAAACTATTGTTGTAAAATGATAGGCTCACAAATGCCCGAAGTGACAGAGACCGTTTAATAATCAGCTGCTAGACAATGCGCCGTTTGGCCTGAGAGTCCGGGAGAGGAAATGTAAGAGTGGGTCATGTGCGGAGTGAGGGTGCGAGATAAAATACTGTTGTAAATGTGCAGGCACCGTAGGGGGGGGGGGGGGGGGGGGGGGGGGGTAGGGGGGGGGGGGGGGGGGGGGGGGCATGGCTGCAGAGAGGGCCACTCCTCATCAGAATGCCAAGTATCAGATTCAGCACTCACAGTCATTGTCTTACTGCGCCGTAACAGGCCGTTCGGACCAACTTGCCCAGATCGACTAACATGTCCATTCTACACTCGTCCCACCTGCCTGCGCTTGGCCCATATCTCTATAAACCTGACCTATCTATGTACCCGTCTAAATATTTCTTAAACGATGCGATAGGAACAAATATTTATTGTCATGTGTGACTAAGCACAGTGAGATTCTTTGCTTGCATACATAATCTATACAAATAGCAGCCACCTAAGGCGCTGACAAACTGACAAAGCACGTACCTGCAACTTCCTCGTCCGGCAGCTCGTACCACACACCCATCAACTTTTGTGTGGAAACTGTTACCCCTCAGGTTTCTATTAAATCTTTCGTTCCACAATGTAAACTTGTGCCTCTGTTCCCCGTTTCCCCTCCTTTGGGAAATAAATCTTGCGTCTGCCGAATCTATTCCTCGCGTGATTTTGTACCCCTCTATAAGATCTCCCTCGTCCTCATGCGCACCAAGGAACAGAGCCCAGACCCAGTGCCCCAGCGCCCAGACCCTCGAGTCCTATTAACATCGCGAATCTTATTTGCACCCTTTCCGCTTTGACATCTTTCATATAACATGGGGCCCACAACTGAAGACAATGTTGCCGATGCGGCCTCAACAACGTCTTCTAAAACTGCAACATGACCTCCCAACTTACTCTGACTGAAAAAGGCAATGTGCCAAAAGCCTTTTTGACTACTCCATCTACTCGTGATGCCACTTTCAATGAATTAGGTATCCGTACATCTAGAACTCTCTAATCTGCAACCCCCCGCCCCCAGAACCCTGCCATTCACTGTGTAGGTCCCACCCATGTCAGCGCTCCCAAAATCCAACACCTCACACCTCACTGCATTCCTCAGTGCACCTGCACGACCAATCAAAACCCTGCTGCAATGTTTGAAAAACATCTTCAGTACCACTGCATTACCACCCACTTGTCATCGAAACACGTGCTAATAATGCTATGTGCGCTCTCATTCATATAATCGATATATATTACAAACAGCAATGGGCCAGAACCGAACCCTGAGGACACTACTAAATACAGCCCTTCAGTGCCAAGAGCAACCTTACACAAACATCCTCGGCTTCGTTGCCTGAAGCCAATGTTATGTCCATTCAGGTTTCTCTGCTTGCGGCCCACTGGATCTAACCTCCAGAGCAGCCGACCATGCGGAATCTTGTCCAATGCCTTATTGAAATCAATGTATACAACGTGCACAGCAATGTGTTCATGGACATTTTTGATCAAATCCTCAAATAACAGATTCGTGAGATACGACGTCCCGCGATCATGTTGAAGATTCATAATTAGCCCTCGTCTATCTTATGCCTGTGACTGAAATATCTGCAATTGAGTAGAAGCGACTCGGAACTCCCGGGTTACCTGATGTGTCCAACTGCTTGTTTCTCCGTTTGTGTCGGTCGAAGATCAACCCATTCCATGGCGAGCACAAGATGCCGCATAATTGGATAATACCAAGGGTGTTTGTAAACTTGCTGACTGTATAATAAAGAGCACAGCTACGCTAGGACTTCAGTGTTTGCTACAGGAATAGGTCGAGCAGGCTGGATCTCAATTTCTTGGAGCGCAGGAGAATAGAAACATCGAAACATAGAAAATAGGTGCAGGAGGAGGCCATTTGGCCCTTCGAACCAGCACCGCCATTCATTAAGATCATGGCTGATCGTCCCCGATCAATAACCCGTGCCTGCCTTCTCCCGATATCATTTGATTCCACTAGCCCTAGAGCTCTATCTAACTCTCTCTTAAATCCATCCAGTGATTTGGCCTCCACTGCCCTCTGTGGCAGGGAATTCCACAAATTCACAAATCTCTGGGTTAAAACGTTTTTTCTCACCTCAATCTTAAATGGCCTCCCCTTTATTCTAAGGCTGTGGTCCCTGGTTTTGGACTCGCCCAACATTGGGAACATTTTTCCTGCATCTAGCTTGACCAGTCCTTTTATAATTTTATATGTTCTATAAGATCCCCCCTCATCCTTCTAAACTCCAGTGAATACAAGCCTAGTCTTTTCAATCTTTCCTCATATGACAGTCCCACCATCCCAGGGATCAATCTCGTGAACCTACGCTGCACTGCCTCAATCACAAGGATGTCCTTCCTCAAATTAGAAGACCAAAACTGTACACAGGTGATCATGTATAGGTATATAAAGACATGAGATGAATATATCGGGTAGAAGCACAGTGTCTCTTGTCCAGAGTACGGGAATCGAGAACTAGATGACATAGAGACACTGTGCTTCTACCGATATATTCAATCAATATGATGTGTAGGTTGGAACATTGTGCATTGTCACATAGGCATCTGACTGTAATTGGGACATGCGCTACGTGGCGGGGGGTGGGGGCATCATGTGGACACCGACATCCGTCTTAATACAGACGAGGATAAAGCTCGTCGAGAACATTATGAAATCTGACGTAGAATATTGGTACTGTAATGGGGCTTTCTCACGGGGCGACTTGACGCAAGATGTAACCAGAGTGAAGTGGTCGTGGTCTAGCACGATATCACACGATATAACGGGGGGAGTTCCCACGGGTACACGGCATTTCTGTTATTTGTGCGAGTGACTTGTCCGTCTCCCGAGCTTTCCCGTTAAATTTTGAATGAACATTGTGAACTGTGAAGTGTTGTTAAATGATCACGTGGCACAAATGATGTCACCGTTTTTTTCACACACTATAAATATCCTCCCTTGGTTGAATTGGCTCATTTGGAGACATGCCTGTACTAAGTAGTTTCGAGTACAGGATGGTGGTGTTTTTCATTGACGTGCTGTATGCAGCAGCCCTCTATGTGAACCGGGTTCACCGTTCGCAGGAGTTCCCACGGTAAACGCAAGAGTTATTACGGATATCGCACTGGCCACTACGTCCATATAATGTTGCAATGTTCAACCACAAGTGTACAAGTCACTCTTGGAGAAATTCAAGCTTGCTCTGGTGCTGGTTCGAAGCTTGCTTGAATTTTCTCCCGAGTCAACAAGTTACACGAGTACCTGCGGAACAAGGGGAGGATATCACAGTTATACTGATATGGCTGGGCGTGGTTAGTGGTGTTGAGGTAGCTACGTTATAGGTTGCATGCATAAACCATCTACATCCTTTCCCTTAGAAATTTAAAATTGAAGTCATAACAGTGGCAGGGCGGTTATACAACACCTGCAAGTCTAAACGAAATCACCGTAACGGTCAGGAGGTTTGACAATCCGACCCGAGCGAGTGCGCAAGGCACCCTCACCCCCCCCCCCCCCCGAAAGAAGAGTAGGATGAGCAGGAACAGCCGGGAAGGAGAAAGCCGGCGGAGACCCAGCCGGGAATGCGGAAGGAGACCCGACCGGCACAGGCGAGCCAGGGGAAGGAGACGGGGTAGAAGGAGCAGATGTCGGGGGAGAAAGAGGAGAGCGGGCAGGGGAGGAGAACCCCGGAAGAGCAGACGGAGGAGACCGCGGCAAACGGACAGACCGGGGCATGCAGCGAGCTGAGGGGTAGTTAGTAGTGGGAGGTTCGAAACGCAGAGGAGGAGCATATGGGGCCACAGGAGGAGGCTTAGGCTCTTTGACAGCCAACAAGTGCTGGCGACTACGGCGGTAGATAGTTCCTTCAAAGTCCACCAAGTAGGATCTTGGTGAATTGTCCACCCCCACCACGGTTGCTAACCGGGAGAAACCGGTGGCAATCTGCATGCGGACGACCTGGCCAGGCAGTAGTGGTGAGAGAGGGCGGCAGGACTTGTCGTGAGAGCGACGCTGAACTTCGTGTCTATGATCAATCCGTTGCTGGACGGCAGCAGGCTGGAGGACCTTGGGCACTAGGGATTGCTGGGCGATCGGCATCGGTGGGCGAAGAACGCGGGACATCAGACGTTGTGCAGGGGATCGCATGGTTGTGTACCTGGAAATGTTACGAAGGTTTAACAGACCCTGGTATAAGTCACCATTGGAGAGACGAGACTGCTCGAGCAAGTTCTTGGCACTGCGGACAGCACGTTCGGCCAGGCCATTGCTCTGCGGGTATTCAGGGCTGCTGGTGTAGTGAGTGAAGTTCCACTTCACAGCGAAAGCTTTAAATTCTGCACTGGTGAATTGACGGCCGTTGTCGGTCTGCAAACGGACGGGGACCCAAAAGTGGCGAAATGTCGGCGCAGCTTACTGATGACCATTTCAGAGGTGATAGCAGGGAGAAGGTCTGCTTCGAACCAGTTCGAGTAGGAATCGACCAACCCTAGGTATTGCTTGCCACGCCATTCAAATATGTCCGCAGCCAGCGATGACCAGGGCATGACAGGCTGCTGCAGGAGCGTTTGCCTAGGGGTATTTGCCAGAACGAGCTCCTGGCATCGAGGACGGAAAACACCGTGGCCTGACCGACCTGGGCAGCAACATCTTCTACAGTCCTCATAGGGTAGTGGGGACGTTTTATTGCCAGATTTAAATCCTTGGGGTTGATGCACACCCGTATTTCGTTCTTACCCTTCTTCATGGTGGCGACCATGGTGGAGACCCACTCGGCGGGATCGCTGACGGCTTCCAGCACTCCCATGTCAACCATGTTTTTCAGCATAGCTTCAAACTTGCCCTTCATGGCAAACGACACCCTGTGTGGGACACGGATCACAGGCACTACCGAGGGGTCAGTTGCGATCTTGTAGACAAGTGGCAGCTTCCCCAACTTATCGTCGAAGAGGTCCGGGTACTCGGAGAGTGGATTCAGCATCACCCGCACTTCGTGGACCGTACGGTCGAAAGACACCAGACCGAGATCCTGGCAGGCTTGATTGCTCAATAGAGTAACACAGTCACAGTCCAGAATAAAAAACGACAGGTCACGGGATGATTTCTGCAGCACACAATGGAAGGTGGCCCTCCCCACAGGTGTTAGCTCCTCTCCCCCATAAGCACACAATATGGAGCGATCAGCAGTCACCAGCTCATTATTTCTTATCCGTTTGAATAGGGATGTTGACATAACATTCACTTTCGCCCCCGTATCGAGCTTCGCGGAGAAGGACGTGTTGTTGACAGTAATGAGTACAGAAGGATCAGGGAGGCGAGATCGGCCATAAAGGAATGTGTAAACACTGGCATCTCCCATGGAACAGCTGGGCTCAGAGTCGAGGGCACTGTCGACAGAAGACTGGGAATCGAAATCGCTATCAGCTTGCTGAAGGTTGTTTAAAACTTGTCTGGGAGCTGAGGGAACGTTCCCATGGGAACGACAGGCAGCTGAAAAATGGTTCATCTTCCTACAGAAATTGCAAGCTTTGCCAAGTGCTGGGCACTGCGACTGCACGGAGTGGATATAATTGCAGTTGGGACACTTCTTGACAAGCGGGACCCGAGGGGCATAAATCGGCCGCGGCGTAGGGCGAAAGTTGCCTTGTTTGCGACGGGGCATAGCAACACCAGTCAGATTAATAGTCCGATTGTCAGATCCCCTCTGCCCATGTGGCGGGGCAACTACTTCAGTTATGCGGCATGCATGCATTGCCTGAGTCAGGGTGAGGTCTGGTCTCTGCAGCAGATCTGCACGTAGCTTCTGATCTAGCATGCCGGTGACAAGGATATCTCTGGTGAGCTGATCACGCATGGTCTCGAAACGGCACCGCTGAGCAAGATAGCGCAGGTCAGCGATAGAACATTCAACAGGCTCATCAGGCTGCTGTTTCCGTGTGAAAAATCTAGCCCGCTCCAGACCAAATCTAGCCCACGACAGATGGCCCTAAGTGTTCGGCTGGCAACCTGAAAGTGGCCGGTTCGAATCCTGCTTGGAGTGTGTACTGTCGTTGTGTCCTTGGGCAAGACACTTCACCTACCTTTGCCTGGGACTAGAGACGGAAATTAGCTACTGATTGGCTACAATCTCGCATATTTACATGCAAAATGTTAATTAATATGCACTGTCCCTATTAACAAAACATTTTTTTTTTTTAATTTATATGCGGTTGGAGGGCAAGTCACAAATCTCCGCAAACTTGCGTAAGAGACATACCGGGTCATTTGCAGATTCCGCCGGCTCGACGACCTGGTCGTTGTCATCCAGGACCGCTGGATCATAGTTGAAAGCCTGAGCTCGTTTCATAGCATGAGGACCGGCAAGGTTCAACAGGAGCGAGGCTTTGACCACATCAGGGTCATTTCGGTGCACGATGTTGATGAAGTGGTTGTAGTCCATCACAAAAAGAGCCCAGCGTTCCGCAATGTCAGCGTCAAAGACAAGGGGAGAGGGCTTTCGGCATGAGGATGCCATGATGAATAGGGAATTAAACACTAGTTAGACTAGGGACAAATAAAACCCGATAAACAGGAGGCGCGCGTTTAACTTGCTGACACCATGTAAAGGAGTGGAGTCTGACACACTGTAACCTTTACTGAGTCTTTAATCAAGGCACATGTTACACACGTCCCAGTACTGACTGCATCTAGTCTTCAGGCGTACTGGAACCAAAGGGAGGAACAAGGGGAGGATATCACAGTTATACTGATATGGCTGGGCGTGGTTAGTGGTGTTGAGGTAGCTACGTTATAGGTTGCATGCATAAACCATCTACATCCTTTCGGAGGTACACAAAATTGCTTTGGAAACTCAGCGGGTGCAGCAGTATCTATGGAGCGAAGGAAATAGGCGACGTTTCGGGCCGAAACCCTTCTACATCCTTTCGGTCTCCGCCGGGAAGGAGAAAGCCGGCAGAGACCGAGCCGGGAATGCGGAAGGAGACCCGACCGGCACAGGCGAGCCAGGGGAAGGAGACGGGGTAGAAGGAGTAGATGTCGGGGGAGAAAGAGGAGAGCGGGCAGGGGAGGAGAACCCCGGAAGAGCAGACGGAGGAGACCGCGGCAAACGGACAGACCGGGGCATGCAACGAGCTGAGGGGTAGTTAGTAGTGGGAGGCTCGAAACGCAGAGGAGGAGCATATGGGGCCACAGGAGGAGGCTTAGGCTCTTTGACAGCCAACACGTGCTGGCGACTACGGCGGTAGATAGTTCCTTCAAAGTCCACCAAGTAGGATCTTGGTGAATTGTCCACCCCAACCACGGTTGCTAGTCAGGAGAAACCGGTGGCTGTCTGCATGCGGACGACCTGACCAGGCAGTAGTGGTGAGAGAGGGCGGCAGGACTTGTCGTGAGAGCGACGCTGAACTTCGTGTCTATGAGCAATCCGTTGCTGGACGGCAGCAGGCTGGAGGACCTTGGGCACTAGGGATTGCTGGGCGATCGGCATCGGTGGGCGAAGAACGCGGGACATCAGACGTTGTGCAGGGGATCGCATGGTTGTGTCCCTGGAAATGTTACGAAGGTTTAACAGACCCTGGTAGAAGTCACCATTGGAGAGACGAGACTGCTCGAGCAAGTTCTTGGCACTGCGGACAGCACGTTCGGCCAGGCCATTGCTCTGCGGGTATTCAGGGCTGCTGGTGTAGTGAGTGAAGTTCCACTTCACAGCGAAAGCTTTAAATTCAGCACTGGTGAATTGACGGCCGTTGTCGGTCTGCAAACGGACCGGGGACCCAAAAGTGGCGAAGTGTCGGCGCAGCTTACTGATGACCATTTCAGAGGTGATAGCAGGGAGAAGGTCCACTTCGAACCAGTTCGAGTAGGAATCGACCAACACTAGGTATTGCTTGCCACGCCATTCAAATATGTCCGCAGCCAGCGATGACCAGGGCATGGCAGGGGCAGGCTGCTGCAGGAGCGGCTGGCACTGCTGATGTGGGGCAAGAGTATTGCAATCAGGACAGGAGGCTACTCGGGCCTTAATGTACTTTGCCATGCCAGGCCAATAGTATTGTTCTTGGGCATGTGAGACAGTGGCATCGGCTCCGGGATGCCCCATGTGGGCAGCGGTGTAGTACGAGTCGTACAGGGAGGCAGGGACGACCACCTTGTGACCCTTGATGATTATCCTGTCCCGGAGCACCAGTTCGTTGCGGAACAGAAAGAAAGGGTGGACACCAGCAGGCAACGAAGTCCGTTTGCTTGGCCACCCCCGCTGGATGGCAGCTGCGAGCTGTTGCAGGTTGGGGTCGTTGGCGGTGTGGTCAACCAGGCACTGCAGCTGCTTAGAGGGAACAAAGTTGACATTGAGTACCTGCAGATCCTCCTGTTCGTAGGGATGTCTGTCGCAGGAGGACCGGGGGGGGGGGGGGGGGGGGGGGGGCTCTGGACAGCGCGTCAGCCACATGCATCTCAGTGCCCCTCTTGTGGACGATCTGAAAGTCGAACCGCTGGAGCTGTAGCATCATTCGCTGTAGTCTGGCTGGAGCGATGTGGATAGGCTTGTTGAGGATTGTCACCAAGGGTTGATGATCCGACTCGACAGTGAACCTGGTACCGAAAAGGAAGTCCTTGAACTTGGAACAGGCGAACACAACCGCCAGACGCTCCTTCTCTATTTGTGCATAGCGCTGCTAAGTGTCCGTCATGGTTTGCGAGGCATAGGAAATGGGCTGCAGCGATCCACCATCATAGAGCTGCAGGCAGGCAGCACCTAGTCCAAAACGGGAAGCGTCGCACGTAACCACAATTGGACGCCGCAGATCGAAGAACTTGAGATTAGGCGTGCTGATCAGCTTCGTTTTGAGGAAATCGAAAGCCTGCTGGTGGTGGGGAAACCAGGACCAGGCAATGTCTTTTTTCGTCAGTTGCCTCAGGGGTGCGCTCAACTCGCTGAGGTCGGGGATAAACTTCCCCAAATAGTTGACCATGCCCAGGAAACGCTGCAGGCTGGTAACATCTGTCGGGGCAGGCAGCTCGGAGATGGCGTTTGTCTTTTGCGGATCAGGTTTCAGCCCGTGGGCCGTGAAAATGTGGCCAACATATGGTACCTCAGCTACCCGGAACCTGCATTTTGATGGGTTAAGCTTTAAGTTGATCTGGCGAGCGCGGTCTAGAATCCGTCGGAGGTGGCGATCATGCTCAGCAGCATCTCTCCCATAAACAAGGATGCCATCCACAATAATGGCACATGGCAGACCAGCAAACAGTTGCTCCATGGAGCGCTGAAACACTTCGCTAGCGGAGTTGATGCCGAACGGCATCCGCAAAAATTTGAATCTTCCGAAGGGGGTGCCAAAAGTGGTTAAGTCTGAGGAGCGTTTGTCTAGAGGTATTTGCCAGAACGAGCTCCTGGCATCGAGGACGGAAAACACCGTGGCCTGACCGACCTGGACAGCAACATCTTCTACAGTCCTCATAGGGTAGTGGGGACGTTTTATTGCCAGATTCAAATCCTTGGGGTTGATGCACACCCGTATTTCGTTCTTACCCTTCTTCATGGTGGCGACCATGGTGGAGACCCACTCGGTGGGATCGCTGACGGCTTCCAGCACTCCCATGTCAACCATGTTTTTCAGCATGGCTTCAACCTTGCCCTTCATGGCAAACGACATCCTGTGTGGGGCACGGATCACAGGCACTACCGATGGGTCAGTTGCAATCTTGTATACAAGTGGCAGCTTCCCCAACTTATCATCGAAGAGGCCAGGGTACTCGGAGAGTGGATTCAGCATCACACGCACTTCGTGGACCGTGCGGTCGAAAGACACCAGACCGAGATCCTGACAGGCCTGATTGCTCAATAGAGTCACACAGTCACAGTCCAGAATGAAAAACGACAGGTCACGGGATGATTTCTGCAGCACACAATGGAAGGTGGCCCTCCCCACAGGTGTTAGCTCCTCTCCCCCATAAGCACGCAATATAGAGCGATCAGCAGTCACCAGCTCATTATTTCTTATCCGTTTGAATAGGGATGTTGACATAACATTCACTTTCGCCCCCGTGTCGAGCTTCGCGGAGAAGGACGTGTTGTTGACAGTAATGAGTACAGAAGGATCGGGGAGGCGAGATCGGCTATGAAGGAGAGTGTAAACACTGGCATCTCCCATGGAACAGCTGGGCTCAGAGTCGAGGGCAGTGTCGACAGAAGACTGGGAATCGAAATCGATTTTAGCTTGCTGAAGGTTGTTTAAAACTTGTCTAGGAGCTGAGGGAACGTTCCCACGGGAACGACAGGCAGCTGAAAAATGCCTACAGATGCCTACATCTTCCTACAGAAATTGCAAGCTTTGCCAAGTGCTGGGCACTGCGACTGCATGGAGTGGATATAATTGCAGTTGGGACACTTCTTGACAAGCGGGACCCGAGGGGCATAAGTCGGCCGCGGCGTAGGGCGAAAGTTGCCTTGTTTGCGACTGGGCATAGCAACGCCAGTCAGATTAATAGCCCGATTGTCAGATCCCCCCTGCCCATGTGGCGGGGCAACTACTTCAGCTATGCGGCATGCATGCATTGCATGAGTCAGGGTGAGGTCTGGTCTCTGCATCAGATCTGCACGTAACTTCTGATCTAGCATGCCGGTGACAAGGATATCTCTGGTGAGCTGATCACGCATGGTCTCGAAACGGCACCGCTGAGCAAGGTAGCGCAGGTCTGCGATAAAACATTCAACAGGCTCATCAGGCTGCTGCTTCCGTGTGAAAAATCTAGCCCGCTCCAGACCAAATCTAGCCCACGACAGATGGCCCTAAGTGTTCGGCTGGCAACCTGAAGGTGGCCGGTTCGAATCCTGCTTGGAGTGTGTACTGTCGTTGTGTCCTTGGGCAAGACACTTCACCTACCCTTGCCTGGGACTAGAGACGGAAATTAGCTACTGATTGGCTACAATCTCGCATATTTACATGCAAAATGTTAATTAATATGCACTGTCCCTATAAACTAAACATTTTTTTTTTTAAATTTATATGCGGTTGGAGGTCAAGTCACAAATCTCCGCAAACTTGCGTAAGAGACATACCGGGTCATTTGCAGATTCCGCCGGCTCGACGACCTGGTCGTTGTCATCCAGGACCGCTGGATCATAGTTGAAAGCCTGAGCTCGTTTCATAGCATGAGGACCGGCAAGGTTCAACAGGAGCGAGGCTTTGACCACATCAGGGTCATTTCGGTGCACGATGTTGATGAAGTGGTTGTAGTCTATCACAAAAAGAGCCCAGCGTTCCGCAATGTCAGCGTCAAAGACAAGGGGAGAGGGCTTTCGGCATGAGGATGCCATGATGAATAGGGAATTAAACACTAGTTGGACTACGGACAAATAAAACCCGATAAACAGGAGGCGCGCGTTTAACTTGCTGACACCATGTAAAGGCGTGGAGTCTGACACACTGTAACCTTTACTGAGTCTTTAATCAAGGCACATGTTACACACGTCCCAGTACTGACTGCATCTAGTCTTCAGGCGTACTGGAACCAAAGGGAGGAACAAGGGGAGGATATCACAGTTATACTGATATGGCTGGGCGTGGTTAGTGGTGTTGAGGTAGCTACGTTATAGGTTGCATGCATAAACCATCTACAGGTACAATTAGTTTCTCTAATTTCTTTACAGAGGAGGCTGTACGTAGTGCCGTCTGTAGCGGCCGTTTTCAGACCCCGACAACGGGAGAAAAACGGAGGAATATCGATCGTTATTTATAGGCTTCCATTGCAGTGAGAAATGGTCAGAAATGGTTGATTTTTCTATAGAAATGAATTGGTGATATGTGAACTTGAACTAGTTTTTTCTATGGTAACAGTGTTATTCTCATTAACATTAAGAAGAGGTTTAAATGTTATGAATTGAAGTCCATGCAGACTTAATGACTATGAGATATTTTTTTTCTGTAGCCTCTACTGAAACTTGAAATAACTTATCAATTGTAGTAAATTACAGTGTAAGTCTCATTGACATTAAATAGAGGTTGACACTTTATGAATTGAAGTACATGCAGACCCAAGTACTATGAGATGTTTCTTTCTCTAGCTATTCTGCACCATCTGCTCCTGCACTTGAACTTGAAGTCTTATCTATGGCTGTAAATTACAGTGTCAGTCTCATTGACATTAAGAAGAGATTGACATTTTATGGATCGAAGTCCATGCAGACCTAAGTAATATGAGATTATTTTTTTTCTGCAGCTTCTGCCCCTCCATTCTTCAGAGCCTGTCCACACAAAAGTGTTTTGTGTGGACATTCACTGTGCTTTAATGAACACTAATTTGATAATTTGCAGACTTACCATCCCATCTACCTGGACATGCATACATGTTTAACTTCCTCATTGATATGTCGATATAGTCTTACATAATATAAAACATGAAAAGATGTAAAATACACACTGACACATATTATCTTCTATTATTAAGAGGCAGCAGTGTATGCCGGGTTTACATGCAGAGTGCTTCTGCAACATAACACCAATAAATCGAGCGATAGCAAAGTCTAGAAGGAAGAAAGGTAATGATAGGACTCAAACAACAAATCGTTTTACTTATGGTCATATGATGTTACTTTGAAAAATGAAAAGATATATTTGAGGATGTTGATTTATTTTACTTTTCATTCCTTTTCTGTTTTCTTTTTCCTCTTTCAATTGAGTTCAAGACGCTGAAAAGCCTGAAGCAGGTGAATCGCCTCAAGAGGCAGTTCCTGATGGTGAAGCAGATGAGCCGGCCCCAAAGAGACTGCTTCGATCCATGACAAGTCATAGTCAACAAACAGCAACTGTAGGCATGTCCTACCAGCGCATTGCATCATTTGTAAAGGTTCAAAGTACACAAAATAAATAAATTGTGGAAATAAATGATTATATAAAGTTTTATTTTAATGTCGATCATTTCACTGATTATTTGGTCAAATTATTTAAACAATGAGTGAATTACTTATGATAATGGCGTGCAGGTGAATGACTGCGACAATCCACCCACCGATCCACACATACATACATATGCACTCTTCCACGCATGCAAACACACACATACATGCACACATAAATCCGCACACACATAAATCCGCACACACACACATCCACACATCCATTCACACACAGACATACATGTACACATCCAAACATACATGCTCACATACATCCATCCACACTTACACACACACAGCCACAGATACATGTTTGAAAGGCACACACACAGACACACACACAAACTAGAGATAAACAATGCAACACTTTTAGGGTTCTTTTAGGTTAAAGGTAATAGCCCTCATTTGCAAAGACACATCGGGGGGGGGGGGGGGGGGGGGGGGCTATAACATAAATATAAGCTCATTGTAGCTTAAAATGAATATTCATCGAGTAAACATCAGAGCATTCGATTCTTGGCCAGGATGTGACATTTACATCAGAAATAAGACAGGTCTCTTACAGGTCTGGCACTGCCCCAGTCCCACTATGGCCGTCACCCCCACTCTCCCCACTTTGGCAGTCAGCGGGATTCAGTAAATGGGGAAACCTAGAGCATCTGTCCTGACCCTTTAATTAGGCAGGTTCATGAGCACTTAATACCTGGGACATCTGCTGCAGTCTCATTTAATTTCCTATTAAAGCGACTGGAACATGCCTGTCTGGCACTGCCCCGGTCCCACTATGGCCGTCAGTGGGGTTCAGTAAAGGAAGGAACCCACAAGAACTGCCCTAACCCATTAATTGGGCTGGTTCAGGAGCAGGACCTCTGCGACAGTGTCATTAAAAAAACACACTCAAAATTATATTCATCATATTATTTTTATATAATATAATTATACTTAATTATATATGATTACATTCATATTTACAGGTTACATATATATATATATATATTGGTATAATAATATATAGTTTAAATGGACTGCAACACGGAAATATGCTGCCCATGGTGTAATACGTGCATTGTCCAGTAGATGGCGCTTTTCCCCCGATCACATTTTCTAATTAGTTTAATTATTTAATGTGCAACTTTCGGCAATGACGAGTAATGACTTCCTTCTCAATTATATTTCATCTAAATCTGTGGAAAATATCATGTAGTTTGGTGACTTGGGTCACGAAATCCTGTTTCTAGACACATTTTTGATGCTCGGCCCACAGCCTAGTAGTACTCCGTGAGAGTGGTGATGGTGCATATTGAGTCCAGGACCCAGTTCGATCGAAAGTGCAAAACGACTGGGGAAACGACAGGATTCCCATCAAGTTAATTTACAGGTTTAGTCGGTCGTAAGCAAGTCAAATGCAATGTTATCATTCATTTCGAGAAGATTACAAAATGAAAGTAAAAGGATACAATGCTGTAGCTTTAAAAGGCACTTGTCCGAACACGTTTGGGATATTGTGGGCAGTCTTGTGCGCCGTATCTGAATGACGTGGATCATTGGTTTAACATGAGAATCGTTTAATGGATGTCGGCATTTTCCAGCTGACGTTTAGAAGGCCGAGGGTGGGACCTTATAGAAACCTCCCGATTAAAGAAGGGGCTAGATATAGTAGATTATGAGAACGTTTTCAATACAGGGAAATTCTAAATCAAGTGGGCACAGCCTTAGAATAAAAGGACGTAACTTTAGATTAGAAATAGTAGAACCCAGAGTGTTGTGAAGATGTGGAACTCGGCGCCGCAGACGGCGGCGGAGGCTAAATCATTGGGTGTGTTTTTTTAGCGGAGATTAACCGCTTCTTGATTAATAAGGATGTCAACGGGAGAAGTCAACGGGAGAATAATTAAATAAGGAAGTCAACGGGAGAAATAATTTCCCTTCACGATGTCATTTCCCCGTGACAACGAGAACGTGACCCATGTTGAATTGTGGATGCTACCCCTCAAATACGTCTGTTTTAGTCATAGAATCATACAGCGTGGAAACATACCCTTTGGCCCATTTTGCCGACACCGGCCAACATATCCCAGCTATAGTAGCCCCACCCGCCGGCGTTTTACTCATCTACCTCCAAACCTCATATCCATGTACCTGTTTAAGTATTTCTTAAACGTTGGGATTGTCCCTGCCCCAACTACCTCCTTTAGCAGCTTGTTCTATTCCCACACCACACTTTGTGTGGAAAGCGTTCCCCTCAGATTATTATAACTTCATTGATCATTCACTTCAAACTTATGCCCTCTTGATTTACCTACTTTAGGCAAGAGAATTTGTGCGTCTACCCGATCTTTTCCTCTCATGAATTTATATACATCCATAAGATCACCCCTCACCTTCTGCTCTCCAAGGAATGGAGTCACAGCCAACTCAACCTCTCCCTGTAACTCAGACCCCGTAGTCCTGGCAACACTCTCGTAACTCTTCCCTGCATCCTTTCCAGCTTGACAATATATTTCTTATAACACGGTGCCCAGAAAAAAAAAACACAATGCCCGAAATGTGGCTCAAACAATTGTAACATGACCTCCAAATGCTATATTCAATTCGATGAAGGCCAAAGTGCCAAATGCCTTTTGACCACCCTATCTACATACGACTCCGCCTTCAAGGAACCAAGCACCCGCATTCCTAGATCCGTCTGCTCTAAAACGTTCCCGAGAGCCCTACCATTCATTGTGTAGGTCCTCCCAGTGTGAGACTTTTAGAGTATTGTGAGGAATTTTGGGCACCATATCTGATGAAATATGTGCTGACCCTGGAGATGGTCCAAATGAGGTTTACAAAAATGATTCGAGGAATTGTAGGTTAACACTTGATGATCGTTTTGAGGAATTGGGCCTGTTCTTGCTGGAGTTTAGAAGGATGAGAGGTAGGGGGGGGGGGGGGGGGGGGGGGGGGGGCTCGTTGATAGATACCGAACAGTAAAATGCTTGGATAGAGTGAATGTGGAAAGGATATTTCCACTGTTGGGAGTTTACGACTATATGTCATAGCCTCAGAATTAAAGGACATTCCTTTAGGACGGTGATGATGGTGGATGTTTTTAATCAGTGAGTGGTAAATCTGTTGAATTCATTGGCAGAGAATGGTGTGGACGCCTTCAGTTGATATTTTTAAGGCAGAGATTCCTGATTAGTTCGAGTATTAGGTTTAATGGGAAGAAGGCAGGTAAATGGGGTTAGGAGGGTGTGATAGATAAGCCATGGTCGAATGGCGTAGACTTGATTGGCTGTATGACCTAGTTCTGTTCCTATTACTTCTAACCTTATGACGTTATGGAGACCAAAAATGCAACACCTCGCTTTTCTCTGTATAAATTCCATAAACCATTCTTCAGCCCACCTGGCCAATCGATCAAGATCCTGCTGCAAATTTCTCACAACCGTCTTCACTATACGCAAACTTGCTTATCTTGCCATGCAGGTTCTTATCTAAATCATTGATATAGATGACAAACAGTAACGGACCCAGCACCGAACCCTAAGGCAAAACCACTAGTCGCAGACCTCCAGTCCGAGAAGCAAACTTCCACCGTCAAACTTTGTTTCCTTTCTTTCTTTATTCTTTATTGTCATCATGCAAAGCAACAAATTGTACAGTGCAAAATGAGAAGACGTTTCTCAGGGAATACTGGAGCATCGCACATAAAAACTTAAACATTTCACACATAAATAAAAGCAATCCAGTTCCTGATAAAAAACAGTACGAATAGTTTTTAAAAAGTGCAGGTCAAAAAGCAACATTAAAATACAATTTTAAAAAAAGTCGTAAAATGTCCAGGGCAGCTGATTTAAGTGACCTGAGCCAGTGCCAGGGTTATTACTCAGTGCCAGTTATTAAATTGTCAGTGCAAAAGCAGCAGAATCAGGTGGAGTGGCTGTTTAGCAGCCTCACAGCCTGTGGAAGGAAGCTGTTTAGCAGTCTGGTTGTCCGGGCTTTGATGCTACGGTATCTCTTGCCTGATGGCAGGAGATCCAGGTGTGTGTGGAGGGGGTGCAGTCTGTCCTTTGCGATGCTCAGTGCTTTTTTCAGGCAGCGGCTCTGGAACAGTTCTTGTACCGAGGGGTAGGGAGACGCCAATGATCCTCTCTGCTCCCCTCACTACCCTCTGCAGAGGCTTCCTGTCTGAGCAGTTACAGTTGGAGTACCACGTGTTCATGCAGCATGTGAGTACAGACTCCACCGTGCCCCTGTAGAAAGTCCTGAGGATGTTGGTGGGGAGTGAGGCCTGTTTGAGTTTCCTCAGGTAGTGCAGTCGCTGATGGGCCCGTTTGACAATCCCAGTGATGTTCCTGGACCAGGTGAAACTATCTGTTATTTGCACTCCGAGGAACTTTATGCTCTCCACTCTCTCCACCGTGGTGCCACTGATGTTGAGGGGTGTGTGTTTGGGCTGCGACCTCCTGAAGTCGACTATCATCTCCTTTGTTTTTTCTACGTTTAATTCTAGATTGTTGTTGCCGCACCAGTCCACTAGTTGTTTCACTTCCTCCCTGTACATTGTTTCATCCTCTCCACTGATGAGTCCCACCACTGTTGTGTCATCTGCAAATTTTATAATCCTGTTGTCCCTGAATCTAGCAGCACAGTCATGTGTGAGCAGTGTGAACAACAGCGGGCTGAGCACACAGCCTTGAGGAGAGCCAGTGCTCAGCGTGATCGAGCCTGAGGTGTTCTTGCCAACACGGACTGACTGTGGTCTCTCTGTCAGAAAGTCCAGGATCCAGTGACACAGGGTGGTGTTGAGGCCCAGCAGGGTTAGTTTCTCCACAAGTCTCTGTGGGTTGATGGTGTTAAAAGCTGAACTGAAGTCAATGTACAGGATTCTGGCGTAGGTGTTCTTGTTTTCCAGATGAGTGAGTACTGTGTGCAGCGTAGTGGAGATGGCATCTTCTGTAGAACGTTTGGGGCAATAGGCGAACTGGAGGGGGTCTAACGATGAGGGGAGGCTGGCAGTAATGTGAGGTTTAACCAGGAGTTCAAAACACTTCATTACTATGGGGGTTAGGGCGACAGGGCGGTAAGTCATTTAGGCAGGCAACCACTGATTTCTTTCGCTATGGGATTATCGTGGAAGTTTTGAGGCATGTGGGGACAATGGCTTGACTAGGGAATGTTAAAGATGTCTGTTAGCACATCTGCTAACTCCTCAGCACATTCCTTGAGCACACGTCCTGGGATGTTGTCGGGTCCGGCTGCTTTCCACGGGTTGACCTTAGACAGGATTCTCCGTGTGTCCATTGAGTCTATGGTCAGGACTGGCTGGTCGGTTTGTAAGCAGGGGCTGGCTCTCCCCTTGGGTGTGGTGTTTGCTGCATCAAAACGTGCAAAGAAGTTGTTCAGTTCATCTGGGAGAGAAGTGTCCGTGTCAGTTACCTGCTGCCTTGCCTTGTACCCCGTCAGTGTTTGGATTCCCTTCCACATCCTCCTGGTGTCTCCTGTGTCACAGAGGTGTCCCTGGATTTTCCCCGCGTAGGCACGTTTCGCTGCCCTGATTCCTTTTTCCAGTGCAGTCCTGGTAGAGCGAAGAGCGGCTGTGTTACCGGCTCTGTAGGCTGCATCACGGGCCCTCAGCAGCGAGCGCACCTCTGCTGTCATCCATGGCTTTTCATTTCCACGTGCAGTGAAGGTTTTAATGACAGTGACATCCTCGGTGCACTTGGCAATGTAACTGGTTACAGTCTCTGCGTACTCCTCGATGTTGATGAGGCCATCATAGGATGCTGCTGTCCTGAACACATCCCAGTCAGTGTGCAGGAAGCAATCCTGCAGTGCTGAGGCTGCTCCCTCTGGCCAGACCCTGGTGTATTTTCTCTCCGCTCTGACTTGTCTTTGCAGTGGTCTGTAGGCTGGTGTTACAAACACTGAAATGTGGTCAGTGGCCCAGGTGAGGGCGGGGGGCTGCCTTGTAAGCCTCTGGGGTGTTGGTGTAAACCAAGTCCAAGATGTTCTCTCCCCTGGTCTCAAAATCCACATATTGCTTGTATTTCGGAAGCACAGTCTTAAGGTTGGTGTGATTAAAATCCCCAGCCACCACAATAAAGCTGTCAGGATATTTGGCCTGGAACTCACTGATGGCATCATGCAGGGCTCCCAGTGCTTCGTTGGCCTTAGAATTTGCGTTGTCACTTGGAGCTACATATACAGCTACAACAAAAACAACGGAGAATTCCCTCGGCAGATAGAAAGGCCGACATTTCACGACATTTCCTTCCATGAAACCAAATTTCTACCAATTCATAGAAACATAGAAACATAGAAAATAGGGGCAGGAGTAGGCCATTCGGCCCTTCGAGCCTACACCGCCATTCAATATGATCATGGCTGATCATCCTTGTTAGGCGCTTCCCCCCCCTGGTGAATGCTATGTACTAACTTCTCTGTTTCTATCCCAAGTACAGGCCTCGTGGCTGTGAGTCTGGAATCGAGGGGTTAAAGGCTCCTGTACCCGATTGGCCCAGCTGCGTCAGGTGACGGGTGACTCATCTGGAGTATAAAGACCAGAGCTTCCCAGAATTCCTTCTCTTCGTCGTGGACTCTGACTGATAAGCAGTCTGTTGGTGGGGGCCGAGGCAGCCTGACCACATGGCATAGAACTTTGTGTATTTTCACCATTCCTTGTTATCAGATATTGTATTGGGACGGATAAGGGCTGACCTTAGAGTTTTCGTGTATTTTGGTTTCAGGGTTGTATCTCTTTGGGCAGGTTTTGGAATCTCTGGTTCGACGGCCCATGGTGTGGCTGGCTGGAGCATTGTTAAATTGTTTGTCGGTTTATCCATATCCCTGACTGGGTTGTTTATATCAGGTTTGAGTTTTGTGTTCCAGTGAATAATTAAAACTGTTTTTGAACCTGAACCTGGTTTTTGACTTGTGTTACGTGGCTCTGAAGTACTTGCATTCGGGAGTCGTAACAAAATGGGGGCTCGTCCGGGATTTTGAGGACCCTAGACGTTTTTAGAGGGTTTTTTTGGTAGGCTTCTGGACTGAGGAAGTCTGTGTGTTGTAAGGGAATTTTTTCTTCCCTGTTTGTGGTAGCATTAGTGCCCAGGTTTTAGCTGGTGCTTTGGGGCTACATTAAAAATGGAATTTAAGGTGAAAGAATTTGTTGAGGCTCCTAGTCGGGAGTTGTTTGATAGATGTACGAAAGAGCATTTGATTTTGCTGTCTGAGAACTATGCCGTGCCTATTGACAAGCATTCAAAGAAACACTCCATTAAATCGGAGTTGTGGGCTGCGTTGGTGGAGGCTGAGGTTTTGCCTGGTGGTGCAGACAGTCCCCCACCTTCTGTTCAGCCAGTTCAGAACATGGAGGCCATCATTAAACTGAAGGAGATGGAGCTTGAGTCACAGAGAATTGCCTCTTTGTTAAAAGAGAAAGAGCTCATGCATGTTCTTGAAATGAAACGGCTTGAGGAGGAAACCAAAAGGGCTGAATTTCAGCTGCGGGAAAAAGAAATTGATAATTCCCGGGTTTCTTCTAGGGAACGGGAGTTTGATATGAGCAAGAACATCCGCCTGGTTCCCCCATTTCGTGAGGAGGATGTGGACAAGTATTTCACAGTGTTTGAACGGGTGGCTTTGTCCTTGAAGTGGCCTAGGGACGTGTGGACCTTGCTATTGCAGTGTGTCTTTGTGGGTAAAGCACGGGAGGTGTACTCGTCTTTATCTGTTGAAAGCAGTCTGGACTATGAGTGTGTGAAGTCTACAGTACTAAGGGCTTATGAATTAGTTCCAGAGGCGTACCGGCAGAAGTTCCGGCGCTTTAGGAAGTTTGATAGTCAGACTTATGTGGAGTTTGCTAGGGAGAAGGAGACACTTTTTGACAGGTGGTGCGCTTCTCAAGGAGTGAAGGATTTTGAGCTACTGCGGGCCTTGATAATTATGGAAGACTTTAAGAACTGTCTCCCTGAGAGGGTTACTACTTACCTTAATGAGCAGAAGGTGAATGAGGTGTCTAAGGCTGCGGTATTGGCAGATGAGTATGTATTGACTCATAAATCTAATTTTGTTGGGCGATCCAATAGTTTTGGTGCACGGCCGGTTGATCGTGGTGGTGTCGCCGGTGGCAGTGTCAAAGCTGTTTCTGTGCCTGCAAATGGCAGCACGTTGATACAGGGGGATGTCCGAGCTGATAAGGTTGACGGAAATGTAAGGACTGATGAAGGTCCTGTGTGCTACTATTGTAGAAGGAGAGGGCACATGTTAAAGTCGTGTCCCGTTCTGAAGCAGAAAAATGCAAAGCCTGTGGCTTTGGTGGGAACACAGAAGGCACCTGTCGTACCTGAGGTGCCTGAGTCTGATGAGTGTAGGAATTATTCTGCGTTCATCATGAATGGTTTTGTTTCTCTAGAGGATGGGGGTGACAGAGTTCCAGTATCCATCTTGCGAGATACTGGTGCTACTCAGTCCTTTATATTGGATGGTGTACTGCCGTTTTCTGGGGAATCATCGGTTGGGTCAAGTGTCCCAGTGGTAGGATTCGGGATGGATGACATGGTAGTGCCTTTGCATACCGTGCGTCTCGAGTCCGAGTTGGTTTCAGGCCGGGTAACTGTTGGGTTACGGCCGTGTTTTCCCGTTGAGGGAGTTTCTGTGATTTTGGGGAATGACTTGGCAGGAGGTAGAGTTTTAGTCACTCCTGAGGTGACGGCTGTTCCGATGGTGCAGAGTCCTGATAGATTGGCTATGCAGCATCCAAAGGTCTTCGCAGCTTGTGCTGTCACGAGGGCTATGGCTAAGAGCCAGGCGAAGTTTGAGGATGTGGTGGACCTGAGTGAGAGCATTTTTGGGGATCAGGATGATAGATCCTGTGTGGTGAAGGGTGTTTCTCCATCTCAAGATGGGATAGTGTCTGGAAATGTGCCGGTGTCACTGTCACGTGACCGGCTGGTTGAGGAGCAAAAGAGTGATCCAGGTTTATCTGATCTGTGCGACTGCGCAGTGCCTGAGGGGGATATGGATTCCACAGCAAAGGGGTATTTTCTAAGGGATGGCTTACTGATGCGAAAGTGGTCTCCCTTGGATATATCTGGGCATGATGATTGGAGCGTGGTTGATCAGATTGTGATGCCTCGTCGGTATAGGGACGAGATACTCTGTTTGGCTCATGATGGTCCTCTGGGTGGACATTTGGGGGTCAATAAGACGTATGACCGCATCTTACGGAATTTTTTTTGGCCAGGGTTGAAAAAGGACGTGAAACAGCACTGCAGGTGTTGTCACATTTGCCAGGTGGCAGGAAAGCCGAACCAATCGATTGTTCCTGCGCCTTTATATCCAATCCCTGTGGTCGGTGAGCCGTTTGAGCGGATTCTAGTTGATTGTGTGGGCCCTCTACCTCGGACAAGGATGGGCAACAAGTTTTTATTAACAATTATGTGTGCGACTACCCGCTTTCCGGAGGTGGTCCCTTTGCGTAGAATTACTGCCCCTGCAATTGTTAAGTCTCTCACGAAGTTTTTTTCGTTGTTCGGTTTGCCCAAGGTTGTGCAGAGGGACCAAGGTACCAACTTCATGTCGAAGGTTTTTGGTCAGGTAATGAAGTTGGTAGATATTAAGCATTGTTACTCCAGTGCGTATCATCCTGAGAGCCAGGGAGCTCTCGAGAGGTTTCACCAGACTTTGAAATCTATGTTGAGGACTTACTGCCTGGAGTTTGAAAAAGACTGGGATGAGGGGGTTCATCTAGTTATGTTTGCGGTGCGTGAGGTCGTGCAGGAGTCTTTAGGGTTCAGTCCTGCTGACCTGGAGTTTGCGCATACTGTACGTGGTCCGTTGAGGGTCCTGAAGGAGAAATGGTTGCAGGAGGATACAAAACGTAGTATTTTAGACCACGTCTGTACTTTTCGCTCTAGACTGAGGAGGGCATACGAACTGGCAATGGGTAATCTTGCCTCTGCTCAGTCTAGGATGAAGGACTGGTTCGACAGGAAGGAGCCTGTGGAGGTGGATGGGTCGGAGCTAAGTCCTTCTAAGCATGTTTTGGCTGCAGTGGTGCTGCCCCCTGACACGGGTGGTGATGTGGGGGAGGCACGGTTGTCTGTGGCAGTAACGCAGGGAAAGCTGAGTAACTCTGAGGCTTTGGAGACGCTTCCCTTGCGGTTGTCTCATTTGACTGGCATATCCGTGGCAAGGATGATGTATTGGCTGATGCATTGTCGCGCCAGTGATGTCTGTGTTACTGAATAGTTGCTGAAATTTGGTGGTGTTTTTTTTAGTTCATTTTCAGAAACTTATTCAGTATCTTTGGGTGGGGGTGTTAGGCGCTTCCCCCCCCTGGTGAATGCTATGTACTAACTTCTCTGTTTCTATCCCAAGTACAGGCCTCGTGGCTGTGAGTCTGGAATCGAGGGGTTAAAGGCTCCTGTACCCGATTGGCCCAGCTGCGTCAGGTGACGGGTGACTCATCTGGAGTATAAAGACCAGAGCTTCCCAGAATTCCTTCTCTTCGTCGTGGACTCTGACTGATAAGCAGTCTGTTGGTGGGGGCCGAGGCAGCCTGACCACATGGCATAGAACTTTGTGTATTTTCACCATTCCTTGTTATCAGATATTGTATTGGGACGGATAAGGGCTGACCTTAGAGTTTTCGTGTATTTTGGTTTCAGGGTTGTATCTCTTTGGGCAGGTTTTGGAATCTCCGGTTCGACGGCCCATGGTGTGGCTGGCTGGAGCATTGTTAAATTGTTTGTCGGTTTATCCATATCCCTGACTGGGTTGTTTATATCAGGTTTGAGTTTTGTGTTCCAGTGAATAATTAAAACTGTTTTTGAACCTGAACCTGGTTTTTGACTTGTGTTACGTGGCTCTGAAGTACTTGCATTCGGGAGTCGTAACAATCCTACTCAGAATCCTGTACCTGCCTTCTCTCCATACCCCCTGATCCCTTTAGCCACAAGGGTCACATCTAACTCGCTCTTAAATATAGCCAATGAACTGGCCTCAACTACCTTCTGTGGCAGAGAATTCCAGAGATTCACCACTCTCTGTGTGAAAAATGTTTTCCTCATCTCGGTCCTAAAAGATTTCCACCTGATCCTTAAACTGTGACCCCTTGTCAGTTATCTTGCAGTAAGAAGTGCCATTCAACTTCAAGCCAAATCACCCAAACCGCCATTTGCAGTAAATAATGCCTTTCAACTTCAAGCCAAAGCTCCCAAGCCACCATTTGCAGTAAGTAGTGCCTTTCATCTTCAAGCCAAAGCACGAAAGCCACCATTTGCAGTAAGTAGTGCCTTTCAACTTCAAGCCAAAGCACCCAAGCCACCATTTGCAGTAAGTAGTGCCTTTCAACTTCAAGCCAAGGCTCCCAAGCCACCATTTGCAGTTATCTTTCTTGGATCACATGAGCTCTGACCTTCCAGAGGAGCCTATCATATGGTACCTTATCGAAAGCTTTGCTGAAGTCCATAAAAAACATCTACATCGATGCACTCATCGACCTTTTTGGTCGCGGTTTGTCAAAAGTCAATCAGATTTGTGAGACACGGCCTCCCATGTACACAACCATGCTGACTATCCCAATCCGTCTAAATGCCTGTATATCCGATCTCTCAGAATATTTTCTACTGACTGTCCAACTACAGATTCTAAGCTCACTGGCCTGTAGTTCCCATCATTTTCCATACAGCCCTTTTTAAGTAGAGACATAACATTTGCCATCGTCCAGTCTTCCGGCAACTCTCCAGTATTCGTAGACGACTCATAAATTTCAACCAAGGCTCCTGCAATTTCCATTCTGGTTTCCCACAATGTCCTTGGACCACAATCAGTGCCATTACTGCAAATGGCGGCTTAGGTGCTTTGGCATGAAGTTGAAAGGCACCACTTACTGCAAATGGTGGCTTGGGTGCTTTGGCTTGAAGCTGAAAGGCACTACTTACAGCAAATGGTGGCTTAGGTGCTTTGGCTTGAAGTTGAAAGGCACTACTTACTGCAAATGGTGGCTTGGGGGCTTTGGCTTGAGGTTGAAAGGCACTTACTGCAAATGGTGGCTTGGGTGCTTTGGCCTGAAGTTGAAAGGCACTACTTACTGCAAATGGTGGCTTGGGTGCTTTGGCTTGAAGTTGAAAGGCACTATTTACTGCAATTGGCGGCGGGTGCTTTCGCTTGAAGTTGAAAGCAACTACTTACTGCAAATGGTGGCTTGGGTGCTTTGGCTTGAAGTTGAAAAGCACTACATCTACTGTAAATGGTGGCTTGGGTGCTTTGGCCTGAAGTTGAAAGGCACTACTTACTGTACATGTTGGCTTGGGAGCTTTGGCTTGAAGTTGAAAGGCACTACTTACTGCAAATGGTGGCTTGGGTGCGTTGGCTTGAAGTTGAAAGGCACTACGTACTGCAAATGGTGGCTTGGGTGCTTTGGCTTGAAGTTGAAAGGCACTACTTACTGCAAATGGTGGCTTGGGAGCTTTGGCTTGAAGTTGAAAGGCACTACTTACTGTAAATGGTGGCTTGGGTGCTTTGGCTTTAAGTGGAAAGGCACTACTTACTGCAAATGGTGGCTTGGGACCTTTGGTTTGAAGTTGAAAGGCACTAACTGCAAATGGTGGCTTGGTAGTTTTGGCTTGAGGTTGAAAGGCACTACTTACTGCAGATGGTGGCTTGGGAGCTTTGGCTTGAAAGTGAAAGGCACTACTTCCTGCAAATGGTGGCTTGGGTGCTTTGGCTTGAAGTTGAAATGCACTACTTACTGCAGATGGTAGCTTGGGAGCTTTGGCTTGAAGGTGAAAGGCACTACTTACTGTAAATGGTGGCTTAGGTGCTTTGGCTTGAAGTTGAAAGGCACTATTTACTGCAAATGGTGGCTGGTGTGTTTTGGCTTGAAGTTGAAAGGCACTACTTACTGCAAATGGTGGCTTGGGTGCTTTGGCTTGAAGTTGAAAGACACTACTTACTGCAAATGGTGGCGTGGGTGCATTGGCTTGAATTTGAAAGGCACTAACTGCAAATGGTGGGTTGGGTGCTTTGGCTTGAAGTTGAAAGGCACTACTTACTGCAAATGGTGGCATGAGATTGAAAGGCACTACTTACTGCAAATGGTGGCGGGTGCTTTGGCTTGAAGTTGAAAAGCACTACTTACTGCAAATGGTGGCTTGGGAGCTTTGGTTTGAAGTTGAAAGGCAATACTTACTGCAAATGGTGGCTTGGGTGCTTTGGCTTGAAGTTGAAAGACACTACATACTGCAAATGGTGGCTTGGGAGATTTGGCTTTAAGTTGAAAGTCACTTCTTACTGCAAGTGGTGGCTTGGGTGCTTTGGCTTGAAGGTGAATGGCACTACTTACTGCAAATGGTGTCATGAAGTTGAAGGGCACTACTTACTGCAAATTGTGGCTTGGGTGCTTTGGCTTGAAGTTGAAAGGCACTACTTACTGCAAATGTTGGCATGAGGTTGAAAGGCACAACTTACTGCAAATGGTGGCGGGTGCTTTGGCTTGAAGTTGAAAAGCACGACTTACTGCAAATGGTGGCTTGGGAGCTTTGGTTTGAAGTTGAAAGGCACTACTTACTGCAAATGGTGGCGGGCGCTTTGGCTTGAAGTTGAAAGGCACTACTTACTGCAAATGGTGGCTTGGGAGATTTGGCTTGAAGTTGAAAGGCACTTCTTCCTGCAAGTGGTGGCTTGGGTGCTTTGGCTTGAAGGTGAATGGCACTACTTACTGCAAATGGTGGCTTGGGTGCTTTGGCTTGAAGTTAAAAGGCACTACTGCAAATGACTTACTTCCTGTTTGCACTCTATATTGATTTTAGATAAAACGCTACCACTTACGGCTGTGAGTTTTGGCCATCTTACTCAGCCCCCCTCCGCTGAGCAGGTGCAGAGAAGTCTTTCCATCAATTAAAAATAAAACTGTTATTAGTGTTTAAAAAATGTTGAGAATCTCTCTCCTGTCAATCACGCCATGAAAGCCACACCTTTTCCGGTGGGGGGGGGGGGAGGGGTTATAAAACCTGGAAGTGTGGGTGGGGTTCAGTCTCTGCATGATGGGGGAGGGAGAGGTCACAACTCTTTCTGAGCTGTGAATCAACTGAAAACACTGAATGTCTACTGAATTGTGAGATTGGTGTTTTGTGTGGTTTTATGGTGGTTTCACCCTGCATGAAATGGTAGGAAGCTGTATTTGAATTTGGTGGACTTGCACCCTCCTTGAAGTGGAATGAAACTGCACTTGAATTTGGCGGCCTTGCATCTTGCTTGAAGTGTTATGAAAACTGCACTTGAATTCGGTGGCCTTGCACCCTGTTGAAAGTGGTATGAAACTGCACTTGAATTTGGTGGCCTTTGATCCTGCTTGAAGTGGTATGAAACTGCACTTGAATTCGGTGGTCTTGCACCCTGCTTGAAATGGTTAGAAACTGCACTTAAATTCAGTGGCCTTGCACCCTGCTTGAAGTGGTAGGAAACTGCACGAATTTGGTGGCCTTGCACCCTGCTCATAGTGGTAAGAAACTGCACATGAATTTGGTGGCCTTGCACCCTGCTTGAAATGGTAGGAACATGCACTTGAATTTGGTGGCCTTGCACCCAACTTGAAATGGTAGGAAGATGGATTTTAATTTGGTGGCCTTGCACCCTGCTTGAAATGGAATTTCAAGTAATAGTCATGAGTCAACTGCCAGCCCACCAGCCGTGAGTGAGCTGCCAGCAGATCAGGCTTGAGGGACTGAGCTGCCATCCCAAGAACCCATACCAGCGCTCCAGAAAGCCCCCCCCCCCCCACCCCACTGGCCACCAATATTGGAATTGGTGGAGAGGTGGAATATTGCGTCAGGGCACCAGCCCACCCATGTGAACATGGGACCCAACGGGTCCCACTTAGTCTAGTATAGATATAAAAACGCTGAGATCTTATTTGATCCAAACTGACTAAAGTCATTTTGTGCCCCCATTTGGCCCTGCTGATCGCCTGCTTCAGTTATTTTGCCTTGCCTTGCTTTACATTCCCGAAAGTCTATGCTGTGTGCTGTTTGTTGGTAAAGTGTAAGTCTTTGGCTCAGAATCCTCGGTGAGGAGGATGAGGCAGGGAGCTTATCGGCAGCAGAGAAGAGATTCCGCTCTGTAATGTGTCCTGTTGTTTGATTCGAGATTTAGCAACAGTTGTAAAGTCGGGCAAGTTTTTGCAGTGTGGGAGGCCAGGGACAGTGCTGGTGCCTCTGATAGCTACACCTGCGGAAATTGTGTCCAGATGCAGATCCTGAAGGACCGCGTTAGGAAACTGGGACAGCGTCTTGCTGTATTTTCGTCTTTTTTTTATTTTAGTGTGTGTTAAAAGTTTGTTAAATATTCTCCGGATTGTATTATGCGGGGGGCATGGGGGGGGGGGGGGGGCGGGAGGGTCGGAGGAAACTTTATTTCAGTTTCTTACCTAGCCGGAGATGCGATTGTTTTCCGGGTCGTATCTCCGTCGCTCTGCGCCGTACCATCGATAAAGCTGGAGGCCTCCTCGGGCTAACTTTGCGCCCCACAGCGGGGCGTGCACTTAACATCGGAGCAGATCCCTTGACTGGGCCTGCGGACTTACCATTAAGGGCTCGCAGTCTCGGGAGAAGCTCGTCGGGAGCTCCAGCGACGCAGAGGCTTGACCAGCCCCAACGCGCGGTCCGATCGCTGGCACGGGGGAGCTTAAATTCCCCCCGATGCAGGAGCTGATCGCCCTGATGCGGAGGGCCCGACGGCCGGCTACGGGAGTCAAGATCGTCCCGTCAACGGAAGTCTCAAGGCCCCCGACCACAGGAGACCAGAGAAGAGAAACGATTTGAACTTATTTCCGCCTTCCATTACAGTGAGGAATGTGGAGGAGTCGCTGTGGTGGATGTTTATGTTAAAATGTGTTCTGTGTGTTCCGTTGCTTTTTATTTCTATTACAGATTTGCAAATTAAATTCCACGTATGTTGCAAAACATACTCGAATATTATTGTGATTGTAGGCCATCTGCCCTTCGAGCTAGCCATTCATTGTCATCATGGCTGATCATTCACAATCAGTACCCCGTTCCTGCCTTCTCCCCATATCCCTTGACTCCGCTATCTTTAACATAGAAACATAGAAAATAGGTGCAGGAGTAGGCCATTCGGCCCTTCGAGCCTGCACCGCCATTCGATATGATCATGGCTGATCATCCAAGTCAGTATCCCATCCCTGCCTTCTCTCCATATCCCCTGACCCTTTAGCCACAAGGGCCACATCTAACTCCCTCTTAAATATAGCCAATGAACTGGCCTCAACTACCTTCTGTGGCAGAGAATTCCACAATTTCACCACTCTCTGTGTAAAAAATGATTTTCTCATCTCGGTCCTAAAAGACTTCCCTCTTATCCTTAAACTGTGATCCCTAGTTCTGGACTTCTCCAACATCGGGAATAATCTTCCTGCATCTAGCCTGTCCAACCCCTTAAGAATGTTGTAAGTTTCTATAAGATCCCCCCTCAATCTTCTGAATTCTAGCGTGTACAAGCCGAGTCTATCCAGTCTTTCTTCATATGAAAGTCCTGCCATCTCAGAAATCAGTCTGGTGAACCTTCTCTGTACTTCCTCTATGGCAAGAATGTCTTTCCTCAGATTAGGAGACCAAAACTGTACGCAATACTCCAGGTGTGGTCTCACCAAGACCCTGTACAACTGCAGTAGAACCTCCCCGCTCTTATACTCTTATACTCAAATCCTTTTGCTATGAATGCTAACATACCATTTGCTTTCTTCACTGCCTGCTGCACCTGCATTCCTACTTTCAATGACTGGTGCACCATTACACCCAGGTCTCGTTGCATCTCCCCATTTCCTAATCGGCCATCATTCAGATAATAGTCTACTTTCCTCTTTTTCCTGTTTTAACAGCTCTATTTGACTCTGCCTTGAAACCTATCCAGAGAATTGGCCTCCACTGCTTTCTGAGGCAGAGAATTCGACAGATTCATAACTCTCTGGGTGATAAATGTTTTTCCTTATCTCCGCTCTAGATGGTCTACCCCTTATTCTTGAACTGTGGCCTCTTGTTCTGCCCGCCCCCCCCCCCCCCCCCCCCCCCCCCCACCCCGGAACACGTTTCCTGTCTCCAGCGTTTACAATCCCTTAATAACCTTATATGTTTCAGTGATATACCCTCTCATCCTTCTAAATGCCAGCATATATTTGGAGATCAAAACTGCACACAATACTCCAGGTATGGTCTCACTAGGATCCTAGTACAACTGCATGATGACCTCTTTGCTCCTATACTCAATTCCTCTTGTTATGAAGGCCAACATGCAATTAGCTTTCTTCACTGCCTGGTATACCTGCGTGCTTACTTTAAGTGACTGATGAAAAAGGACTCCCAGATCTCGTTATGCTTCCCCTTTTCCTAAATTGATAATAACCTACCTTCCTGTTGCTGCCACTAAATTGGATAACCTCACATTTATCCACATTAAAATGCATCTGCCATGCATCTGCCTGCTTACCCAACCTGTCCAAGTCACCCTGCATCCTCATAGCATCCTCCTCACAGTTCACAATGCCACCCAGATTTGTGTCATCTGTAAATTTCCTAGTTACAATGAATCCCTTCATCTAAATCATTAATGTTTATTGTAAATAGCTGTGGTCCCAGCACCGAACCAGCACCCCACTAGTCACTGCCTGCCACTCTGAAAGGGACCTGTTTATCCCTACCCTTTGTTTCCTGTCTTCCAACCAATTTTCTATTCATCTCAGTAACCTACCCCCATAACCATGTGCTCAAATTTTGCCCACTAATCTCCTATGTGGGACCTTATCAAAAGTTTTCTGAACGCCCAGGTACACTACATCCACTGGTTCTCCCCTGTCCATTTTCATAGTTACACCCTCCCAAAATTCGTGAGGATTAGTCAAGCATGAATTCCCCTTCATAAATCCATGCTGACTCTGACCGATCCTGTTACTGCTATCCAAATGTGCCGCTATTTCATCTTTTATATTTGACTCCAGCATCTTCCCCACCACCGATGTCAGGCTAACTAGTTTATAATTCACCGTTTTCTCTCTCCCGCCTTTCTTAAAGAGTGCGATAGCATTAGGTACTCTCCAATCCACAGGAACTGATCCTAACTAGATCGAACATTGGAAAATGGTCACCAATGCATCCCCGATTTTCAGAGCCACTCCCTTAAGTACCCTGGGATGCAGACCATCAGGCCCTGGGGATTTAACAACCTTCAGTGCCATCAGTCTACCCAATATCACTTCCTGCCTAATGTGAATTTCCTTCAGTTCCTCTGTCATCTTGATCCTCTGGCCAGTAGTATATCAGGGAGATTGTTTGTGTCCTCCTTAGTGAAGACATATCCAAAAGAACCTGTTCAACTAGTCTGCCAATGTCTTGTTTCCCCTAATAAATTCAACTGATTGTGGCTTCAAGGTATCAACTTTGGTGTTACCTATATTTTTCATTTTCACATAGAAGCTTTCACTATCCTCCTTTATATTCCTGGCTAGCTTACCTTCATACCTCATCTTTTCTCCCCGTATTTCCTTTTTAGTTATCTTCTGTTGCTCTTTAAAACGTTCCCAATCCTCTGGTTTCCCGCTCATCTTTGCTATGTTGTACCTCTTCTCTTTTATTTTTATAATGTCCTTGACTTCCTTTGCCAGGCACGATCGCCCCTTACTCCCCTGAGAATCTTTCTTCCTCTTTGGAATGAACTGATCCTGTACCTTCTGTATTATTCCCAGAAACACCTGCCATTGGTGTTCCACTGTCATCTCTGTTAGGGTATTTTTCCAGTCAACTTTGGCCAGCTCCTCCCTCATCGCCCCATAGTCCAATTTGTTCAACTGTGATACTGGCACATTCGATTTTCCCTTCTGCCTCTCAAATTGTAGATTACATCATCATATCATGGTCACTACATCCTAATGCCTCCTTTACCTCGAGTTCCCTTATCAAATCAGGTTTATTACACAACACTAAACCAGAATTGCCTTCTCTGGTCAGCTCCAGTACAAACTGCTCTAAGAATCGATCTTGGAGGCACTCCACAATCTCCCTTTCTTGGGGTGCATTAGATTAGATTAGATTAGATTAGATTAGATTAGATTAGGTTATTTAATGACCACACAGTCAAGATGGTGGAATTCAGGTTCAGTACAGGATGTTACAAGGTAGGCTGATTCCCGTCAAACATAACATAAAACACAACATCATACAATATACAGTACATGCATGGGGAGGATATGTGCTGTTGTCATAGTGTGTTCAGAATTCGGATTGCGTGTGGGTAAGAACTGTTTTTAAATCGAGATGTCTTGGCGGGCAGTGAGCTGTAGCGCCTTCCTGATGGCAGCAGGTGGAAGATGTGGTGAGCTGGGTGGGAGGGATCAGAGATGATTTTCTTCACCCTTGACACGGACCGCTTGTGATGGAGTGATTCTATTGATGGAAGGGGAGTGCGGATGATTTTGGATGCTTTGTTAACTATACCAACCTGATTTCCCCAGTCTACCTGCATGTTGAAATCCCCCATAACAACCTTTGCGACATGACAATTGTAACTCTTAATTCAACTTGCACCCTATATCGAAATTACATTTTGGGGGCCTGTAGATAACTCCCATGGGGTATTTTATCCTTACAATTCCTCAGTTCTATCCATACTGCCTCTGCATATCCTGATTCTATGTCACCCCCCGCAAGGGACTGAATTTCATTCCTCACCAACAGAGCCACCCCACCCCCTCTGTGCAACTGACTGTCTTTGATCGGACGTATACCTTGAATATTCAGTTCCCAGCCCTGGCCCTCTTGCAGCCATGTTCCTGTAATTCCCACAACATCATGGTTGCCAAATTCTAACTGAGCTTCAAGCTCATCTATTTTATTTCTTATACTCCATCCATTCATATGTAATACTTTGAATCAATTAATCCCCTCACCTTTCACATCAATTCCTATTTCACTTGGCCATACTCTCCTATCCGTTCCTGAGCTTTCTACTTCTTTAATTCCGGTGTATTTTTTAAACTTTTCTATTCTCTTTCCCTTTAACTCCATCCTTATATTTCCATGACGTCTCGGAGTGGCTGCATGATGTCCTCAAGGGGGAGGAGGAGCAACTGGAGGTTTTGGGGCATGTGGGCACAAATGATATAGGTACGAAGAGGAAAGAGGGTCTGCAACTTGAGTTCAGGGAATTATGTCAAAGGCTGGAAAGCAGGACCTCCAGAATAGCTATTTCTGGTTCGCTTCCAATACCCCGCGCTAGTGAGGGTAAGAACAGAAATATAGGAGGTATGAATGTCTAAGTGAGGAGTTGATGCAGGGGGGCATTTATTTAGGTTTAGAAACATAGAAAATAGGTGCAGGAGGATGCCATTCGGCCCTTCGAGCCAGTTGTGCCGAAGGGCCTGTTTCTGCACTGTATTAATCTATGACACTATGACTACCTCTCAAACCCCCCGTCTCCCCTTCCCTCCGGCCCTCTCTTCAGATTCTGGCTCTATGTCCCACTACATCTCCCTCTGCATGCACCTTTCCCCCCACTCTGCCGCCCTGCCAAACGTACCTTTCCCATTCCTTTCATGCTCTCCCCATAACATTGCTCCATCCTTCAAACTGGACTTCCATTGCTATGCTGATGACACCCAGATCTATCTCAGCACCAAGTGCCCCCATCACCCCCCTCTCTCCCATATCAACTCCTGCCTGTCAGCCATCAAATCTTGGATGCAACTCAACTTCCTTAAATTAAACTGTAACAAAACAGAATTTCTCCTCATTGGCTCCAAATCAACACTTACCAAAATTAACAACCCCACTTTCACTATTGACGGCACCACTGTCTCCCCATCTCCTCAGGCCCGTAACCTTGGCGTGATCTTTGACTCAACCCTCTCCCTTGAGCCTCACATCCGCCGTGTTGTCAAAACATCATTTTTTCACCTCCGCAACATTGCCAAAATCAGACCCTCTCTCACACCCCCCGCTGCTGAAAGACTCATCCATGCCTTCATCTCCTCCCGACTGGACTACTGTAACTCTCTTCTCTTTGGCATTAATTCCAGCAACATCAACCGACTCTAACTGGTCCAGAACGCAGCCGCCCGACTCATTACCCACACCAAATCCTGGCACCACATCACCCCAGTCCTCAAAGAACTTCACTGGCTTCCCATTTCCCACCGGATCATCTACAAAATCCTGGTCCTCACCTACAAAGCCCTCAACCACTTGGCCCCCCCTTATCTCACTGACCTCCTCTCCCCCTACCAACCCACACGGTCCCTCAGATCCATTTCAGCCGGTCTCCTCTCCATTCTGAAATCCAACCTCTGCACTTTTGGAGACAGAGCCTTCTCCAGGGCAGCTCCCAGGCTCTGGAACTCCCTCCCACAATGGATCCGAACTTCTGAGTCCCTCACCATCTTCCAGTCCCGCCTCAAGACCCATCTCTTCACCTCTGCATACCCTTAGTCCCATGTCCCCCTCCCCTTTGCATCTCGGTCTTACTGCTCTATTTTGTTTTGTTCTTGACTCACCATGTAAAGCGACTTTGAGTCCTTCAAAAGCGCTATACAAATAAAATGTATTATTATTATTATCCTAACCTCTCCTCTCCTCCCATCACACTGCTCCCATCACACTGCTCCCTCTCACCCCTCCTCTCCCTCTCTCCCTGTCATACCCCTCCCTTTTTAACCTCCAACTCTCACTCTCTCCAGTCACATCGCTCCCTTTCCCCATCACGCCGCACCCTCATTCCCCTCCTCCACTCTCTCTCCGCCCAACCATTCCTTCTCTCCCCTTAACCTATTCCACTCTCCCAATCACAGTGCACCTCCACACCCCTCCACTCCATCTCTCCACATCACACTGCTTCCTATTTGTCCCCCTCCAACCTCTCCCATGACACTTCCCTCTCTATTATCCGCTTCTTCCTCTCTCCCCTCCTCCTCTCCATCTCTCCCCATCTCACTGCTCCCCGTCTCTCCTCCTCCTCGCAATCTCCCTCTCCCACAGGTGGGTGATCTCCATTAGACCTGGGCTACACCTACTTCTACCAAAGTGTTACAAGTGGAGAATCCTGCAGCCGCCTATTTGTTGTACTAACCCAGTAAACGAACTGGCATCTCGCGGCACGTCGGAAGTGTGGGGATTGCGGGGATGGTGAGAGGAGGGTGTGCACTGCCTAGCCTTGGTAATAAAAAAGTCAAACGGGGGCTGCTGTAGTGTGGGTGCCGGTGGCTGAGATCAACTTCGGATCTGGACTCAGTGAAGGCTGGGCTTTGGGAAGATTACAAGAGGCGGGCCACGCTCAGGAAAGAGATGGTCACACCAGGGTAAGGGAACACCAGACTGACATTTCACATGTGGGAGACTGGAAAATCATTCTGGGGTTGGTTATACCAGACAGACCACTTTCAAGAGTAGGATCTGAATCACGGTGGGAGATTGGACGATTGGTCCCAATGCGAAGTTCATCTCAGACCGGTCCCCACTGCGGTGGGAGATCGGTCGATTGGGGAAATGTGACAGATCTCACTGTGATGGGCTGGAGATCCCGGAGCGGGACCATTAATGGGATCATCCACCCGGGACAGAAAGCTGAAATATACGCCGGTGCATGTCAGGAGCCGAAGCTCGGCTGGCAGAGACTGCGGCCTCCTCTGGGATGCGCTCAGTCCACGGATTTATTTATGAGCCGAATAGCCGAGATGACCAGATATCTTATGGCGTTTTTCACCTGCTCCCTGAACTTGGACTGGGTCGCCGCATAAATAAATGTGTTTGTGCAGCAGCTAAGATTCCTCAGCAAATAGCCGACGTCGTGTAGGATCCATTGAGAATCATTCCGATTTGTTCCAATTCCTGTGATCTTATAATAGACGAAGTTTAAAACAAACGTCAGCCACAGGAGGATGAAGCTGCCGGAGATGCTGAACAGTAAAACCATGGACTTCCTCCTGCTCTCCATCTCAGGGTCATTGCGGTTACTCCTCTTGCTCTCACCCCTCAGCCCCTTACGTACGCGACTGGCCACTAAAATGTGCCGGACTGTCAGACCGTTGAGCAGCAGGATTACAGCGAAAGGAAGGAAAGGAGTTAAAACCATGTTGAGCCAGTCAAACGCGACCCACCCGGGGTTAGTGAAATAACTGTCCATCCTGATACAGTCCCACGGGACATTGTCAATAATTAATCGGGGTTCACGTGTGAAGTAGCGCGGAACGTTTATCAGACAGAGCAGGACGCCGGCAGCTCCGAGAATCGCAGCCGCAGTTTTCCCGGTGCAATATTTTATTTTCAGCTTCTGACAACAAATGGCGACATAACGATCAAAGGTGAAAGTGACTGTGAACCAGACAGAACAGTTTGTAGCTGCATACGTTATTATTTCCATAACACTGCACACAGGGTAGATGGTCACGAAACTCCAATAAAAGTAATGATATCGGATCTGATACAAAATGACCTCGGCGATCACGACCACTAGATCGGCCGCAGCCATGGCCACGAGGTAGCGAGTGGTGCAGGTGCAGAGGCCGCACTTTCCCCGAGACAGGATCGCAATCGCAACTAAATTCACTGCAGAAAGAAAGGGGAACAGACAGAGGACATTACTGGACATAGAAACATCGAAAATAGGTGCAGAGAAGGCCATTTGGCCCTTGGAGCCAACACCGCTATTAATTAGGATCATGGCTGAACATCCACAATCCGTAACCCGTGCCTGCCTTCTCCCCATTTCCCTTGATTCCGCTAACCGAGCTCTACCGAACTCTTTTTAACATTCATCCAGTGAATTGGCCTCTATTGCTTTCCGTGGCAGAGAATTTCACAAATTCACAACTGCGTGAAAAAGTTCATTCTAATCTCAGTTTTAAACGGCCTCCCCTTTATCCTTGCACTGCGACCGCTCGTTCTGGACTCCCCCAACATTGGGAACATTGTTCCAGCATCTCGCATGTCTAGTCTTTTTCTAATTGTACTAGACTAAGTGGGACACGTTAGGTCCCTGGCACACGGGAGGCCTGGTCCCCCAATGCAACCAGTTCCCCAACGTAATATTCCACCACTCACCGTTCCCCCAACGCAATATTGCACCACTCACCCATCGTCCCTAACTGCGCAGGAGCAGCTGACGTTTTTAAAGTTAAAAATGGCTATAACGTAAAATATAAGATCAATGCAAATGCATCTCACTCTCCCTCTTCAGTCCCCTATTCCCCTCCTCCATCATCCTCCCTCTCCCCACTCTCCATCAACCTTCCTCTGCTTCACCCCCTCATTCCACCCCTCCCCTTTTCCCTCCCCTCCCCCATTACATTGCCATCCCTCTTCCTACCCCTATCCCCCTCGATTTCCCCTCGTCGCCCAGGGAATCCTTGCTCACTCCCCCTCCTCTTCACCCTCTGTGTGTGTGTGTGTGTGTGTGTGTGTGTGTGCGTGCGTGCGTGCGTGTGTGTGTGTGTGTGTGTGTGTGTGTGTGTGTGTGTGTGTGTGACTATCACTCTCTCTGTCCAGTTCTGTTGTCTCTTTCGCTTCTCTCTCTAGCTCTCTCTCCCCAGTAGACCAGGCTGTGTACAAGCCCAGGGGTGGGTTGTAGTGTGTATCGACGGTGCTGCAGAGACAGGTTACTGTGGAAGCTTGAAAAAGTAGAGAAGGCTGCAGGAGTCAACGTTCTTACACTTACACTTACACTTCCAGAGAGATCCTTACCACTGAGATTATCCCCGCAGCTGTAGAATTGAAATGAAGGCACAGATATGATGGCAATAAACAGCAGGAGGACTGGTGCTCTCTGAAATACACCGTCGTAGAGTGGGGAGGGAGAGTGAGAGGCCGAGGCTCGCTACTCTCCCTCTAAGCAGGGCCTGAACTGTGCAGCCAACAGACGTCGCTCCAGCCTCAGCGCCGCGGTCAAATGCCGCACGCCGGGGAGACTTTTGCGCCCCACCATCCTTCTAAATTCCTGTAACTACAAGCCCAGTCGTTCCAATCTTTCCTCATATGACAGTCCCGCCATCCCGGGGATTAACCTTGTTAACCTATGCTGCACAGCCTCAATAGCAAGGGTATCCTTCCTCAAATTGGGAGACCAAAACGGCACACAATACTCCAGGTGTGGTCTCACCGGGGCCCTGTACAAATGCAGACGGAGTTATTTACTCTCTGATCCTCTCGTTATGAAGGCCAACATAACTTTCTTCACTGCCTGCTTTACTTTCAGTGACTGGTATACAAGTCACCCAGGTTTCGTTGCACTTCCCTTTCTCCTAATCTGACACCATTGATATAATGGTGAAGAAACTCAGCGGATGAGGCAGCATCTATAGAGAGAAGGAATTGGCGAAGTTTCGGGTCGAGACCCTTCTTCAGACTGATGTCAGGAGCGGGGGTAGGACAAAGAAAGAATGTAGGCGGAGACAGTCGAACGTGGGAGAACTGGGAACGGGGGGGTGCAGAGGGAGAGAGCAAGGGCTACCTTAACTTAGAGCGGAATGGTACCATTCGGCGCCGCCGTTTCGGCGCTTCCGTTTCGGGGTGTTAGAGTTAGGGTTAGGGTATGGGTTAGGGTTAGGGTTAGGGTGCCACAGCGGTGGGCCAGTGAAAACCAATTTCCAAACTTGTTAACACAAAGCTGATGTCACTTGCAATATCCTTGGCATAGGAACTTCTTGCAGAGGGTGATGAATCTCTGGAATTCACTATCCCGGAGTATTGTGACGCATGGAACACTTTTATTTATCAGGAGGTATTTACAGGGGTTAGGGTTAGGGTTAGGGTTAGGGTTCTGATGAGTACACATATTATAAACGGAGGAGCTGAAACAGCGGCGCCGGAACAGCAGCGCCGATAAGTACCCGACCCGCTGCTGCCGCTCGCACCACCAAGCGACCCCGACCCCGATCCCGACCCCGGACGAAACGCAAGCCAGCACATAATGCAGCACCACCGTGGCCCAGACTGTTTGTAGCTATTGACGTATGACCTGGGCATGCACAGTCGGAATACCGAACTCGCTTATTACTTAACTTTTCCTGTACTCTCTTTCCCTTTAACTCCATCCTTGTAGTTATTTAGTTTTAAATTGTTCTCCGAGGCTGAACACCGGGATGCCTTTCACGGAGTCGGTGCGTGGATGCAAGTTAGAATATCAGGCCCAGCTCCGACTGCTTCAGGGGAGAAGACTAAAAGCGATGAGCGGGGTAAAGGGCGGGGCGGCGATGAGCAGTCACACGCTGCAATACGCGGAATGGCCCTTTCTGTAGTTAACCCTGCTCGCAGTCTCTGTTCGGGCCGAGTTCGCTGATTAGCCGGTACCAGACGTGTTTTACCAGGACTCTGGGAACTCGGAGGTAGACAAATGTGTTGGCGAAACTCAGCGGGTGCGGCAGCATCTATGGAGCGTTGCCTATTTCCTTCGCTCTATAGATGCTGCCGCACCCGCTGAGTTTTTCCAGCACTTTTGTCTACCTTCGATTTTCCAGCATTTGCCGTTCCTTCTTGAATATTTTGTCTACTCCTCAGGGAACTCGGCATCTGATGGGGACGAGGAGGGTTCCAGACGGAAGGCAGGGACAATTTAGAAACCAACATGCGGTGGAATCCCATTGTGACAGACTCTATAGTGAAACGTGTCCACAGGACTGGATGTTCTCTGTGATCAATGACTCAGGCTTAGTACTTCACAATGTAAACCCCTCCCACTCACACCGTCCCGGGGCCGCCTGTCCCGAGCACTGGGACAACTCGGCCAAGGTCTCACTGAAAACAAGAACAAGATGTTAGTCGGTCGCGGCAGTGAGGTAAAAAGAGGGTTAGTTTCGGCTGACTGGAAATAAGAAAAAAAATGCAGCGTTAATTCAAAAATATTTAACTGAGAGGATTGACATCACCAGCTTCTTGTACAACAATCATAAATTGAGAGGCTTACAACATGATCAAACTCAGGTTAACACCGGTTAACACACGGAGGTATGAAACTAAAATAAATCTGCTCACATACCGGGTAATCCAACGACAGCAATTATCACGTTCAAGATTTTCGCCACACGATAATATTCCCGAAGCTTTTCCCACATTTTTTCTGCCCAAAGATGTGTCCCAGTGTGCTATCGGTAATCTCTTGGTATGAAATACTGGCGCAGATCATTCCCGGCGTTCTTATACCATTTAACGCCTCCACAGGGACAGTGGAGTTTCAACAGAGTTAAATATAGAGGTTTTGGAATTATTCACAAACGGATTCGAGCAGCCAAGTGAAATCTCCGCTGCGTCAGGTTGTGATTTATTTTGGGGAATTGTTTGAGAAATTTCAACGACAGGGAATTGTGGCGATACAGAGGGATGGAAATTGGGAGCATCATTGTTCCAGCAAAGGGGATATTGTTTCAAACTCCAGAAGATCTATCTGCCCACTTGTTTTTTTCGGATTTCCTTAAACCCACTTCACTCAGAAAGGCAATTCCAAATTTCAGGGTCCTTTTCGGGGCTTCTGGTGCCCAGTTTGAAAATGGACTGTCAAACTTTGTCCATTGGTTAGTTCATTTTGTGAACACAAACCAGTTAAAAATGTGAGGCAAACAATTGGGCAGCAGCCATCCGACAACCAAAATTCATTTTGTGAACACAAACTTGTTAAAAAGGCGAGGCAAACAATTGGGCAGCAGCCACCCGACAACCAAAATTCATTTTGTGAACACAAACGTGTTAAAAAGGCGAGGCAAACAATTGGGCAGCAGCCACCTTACAGCCGCATCGAGGGGACCCACCATGGAGTAAACGTGCGTTCAGTGATATTTGCAGCGAGAGCCGTGACCCTCTCACTTCCTGGGTCTGGCAGAGACTGAGTGAGGGACTACACTTCCAGGTTTTATAATCCCTCCCCTCTGCCGCCAGCGGGGGCAGCAGAGAGAATGGGAATTAAAAAAAAAAAAACATTACTATCTCTCTGATTCTTCATCGATGGGAAAAATCCTCCAGTCCAGGAAGATGGAGGTAGGCTCTGAGCGAGGTGGCCAAAAATGACGGCCGTAGGTGGCGGTGTTCTCTCAGAAATCACACCACAGCAAGCCAAAAGCAGTCAGGACGACAGATGGCACAATGGGCTAAGTGTTCGGCTGGCAACCGGAAGGTAGCTGGTTCTAATCCCGCTTGGAGTGCATACTGTCGTTGTGTCCTTGGGCAAGACACTTCACCCACCTTTGCCTGTGTGTGTCCTTGGGCAAGACACTTCACCCACCTTTGCCTGTGTGTGTGGATGTAATTATGTGAAGCACTTTGGGGTCAATGCAAGTTGACTAAAAATGTGCTATATAAATAAAGGAAAAAAAAAAAAAAAAGATCAGACTTTTAGTAATATAGATTAAGGGTTTGGACATGCTAGAGGCAGGAAACATGTTCCCGATGCTGGGGGATTCCTGAATCAGGGGCCACAGAAGGAGTGGTAAGCTACTTAGAACGGAGATGAGGAAACACTTTTTCACACAGAGAGTTGCGAGTCTGTGGAATTCTCAGCCTCAGAGGGCGGTGGAGGCCGGTTCCCTGGACACTATCAAGAGAGAGCTAGATAGGGCTCTTAAAGATAGCGGAGTCAGGGTATTTGGGGAGAAGGCAGGAACGGGGTACAGATTGTGGATGATCAGACATGATCACATTGAATGGTGGTGCTGGCTCGAAGGGCCGAATGGCCTACTCCTGCACATATTGTCTATTGTCTTTCGTTTGGGCAAGCTAGAGGCAGTAAACATGTTTGCAATGTTGGGGGAGTCCAGAACCAGGGGCCAAATTTTAAGAATAATGGGTAAGCCATTTAGAACGGAGATGAGGAAAAAAAATCATAGAGTGTTGTGAATCTCTGGAATTCTCTGCCTCAGAGGCAGTGGAGGCCAATTCTCCGGATGTTTTCAAGAGAGAGTTAGATGGAGCTGTAAAAGTTAGTGAGCCAAGGGATATGGGGAGAAGGCAGGAATGATCACAGTGATTGGCGGTGCTGGCTCGAAGAGTCGAATGACCTACTCCTGCACCTATTGTCTATTTTCTACTGTATTTATGCTCCCTATTCCTATCATAATCTCACAAGCCTCACGAAGATCAGCTCTCATCCTTCTAGCCTGCTCAACCTCTCAGGTGCTCAGGCCCTCGAATCTTGGCCAAATCCTCGCAGATCTTCTCTGTGCACTTCCCAGCTTAACATCATTCCTGGAACTGTGTCCAAAACTGAAAACAATATTCTAAGTGTGGCCTGGCGAATGTGTTGTACAGCTGCATCATGCCCTTTCATTCTTTCTTTCCTACATTCTTTCCTTGTCCCACCCCAGACATCAGTCTGAAGAAGGGTCTCGACCCGAAACGTCAACCATTCTTCTCTCCGTATTTGCTGCCTCACCCGCTGAGTTACTCCAGCATTTTGTATGCCCTTTCAAATCCTATACTCAATATTCTGACTGATGGAGCCGAATCTGCTGAAATACCTTTTGACCATCCTATCTACCTAGGAAGAAACTTATGTACCTACACTCCTGGATCCCATTGCACTACAACCCTCCCCAGAGCCCTGGCATTCACTTTGCAGGTCCTGCCGTGGTTAAACTTCCCAAAATGTAATACCTTGCGCTTTCTGTATTAAACTCCCTCTAACATTCCTCAGCCCACCTACGCAATCGATCAAAGTTTGCAGCAATTTTTGACAACCATCTTCACTATCTGCAATACCACCCATTTTAGTGCCATCTGGAAACTTACTAATCATGCCTTGTACGTTCACATCCAAATGATTGATATGGGTGACAAAGAGTAATGAGCCAAGCAAAAACCAATAAACCCTGAGGTACATCACTAGGCACAGTCCTCTAGCACGAAAATTAATGTTGCATCATCGCGCTCTGCTTCCTTCCATGAAGCCACTTTTCCATTCAGGCGATTATCTTTCCTTGGACATCTTTCAATGTATCCTTCCAGAGCAGCTTACCATGCAGAAACTGGTCAAATGTCTTGCTGAAATCAATAATGGCAGCATCTACAGCTCTCCATTCAACCTTCTTTTTGGTCACATCTTCAAATAACTCAATGGGATTCGTGAAACAGGATCTCCTACATAAAATCATGCTGACTATTCTTCATCAGCCCTTGTCCATCTAAATGCATGTATACCATATTTATCAGAATACTCTCTGGTTACTATTAATCACAGATATTAGGCTCACCGGTTAGTCCTGCAACTCTTCAGAAATAGAGGCACAACATATGCCACCCTCCAGTCTTCCGGCATCTCACTCGTATTTAATGATGACTCATCAATCTCAACCAAAGCACATGTAATTTCCTCTGTTGCTTTCCACATTGTCCTCTAATCTGTCTGATCGAGCCCAGGACATCGGTCTACCTTCTTATACATTAGGACCCTCAGCACCTTCTCAATGGTGATGTTAACTGCACTTAAGACACGTCCATTAACAGGGCCACGTTTCCCTCATATATTTCCCCACGGTGGAAGCAGAGGAAAAAATATTAATTGAGTATTTATTGGGACCTCTTTCCTATTCTCAAACTGTCCTGGCATTTTAGTTCTTCACCTTAATCGCACTGTTGTCCATGTTCATCCCGTTGGTGAAAATCTATGCAACGTACCTTGACTTCATCTCCAGAACTACGTCCATTTTTCCTTAACCCTTCAGCGGTCCAAACTTCTCCCTGGTTACCTTCGTATATATTTTAAAATCTATATTACTAAAACTCTGATCTTGACCGCTTTGGCCCACTGTGCTGCGATTTCCGACAGAATGCAGCCAACTACGGCCGTCATTTTAAGTCACCTCACTCAGAGCCCCCCTCCGCCTTATGGGTGCGGAGGATTTTTCCCATCGATGACAAATCAGAGATATAATAACGTTTATTTAAAAATCACCATTCTCTCTGCTGCCCCTGCAGGAGGGAGGGGGAGGGACTATAAAATCAGGAAGTGGTGTGCCTCACGGTCCCTGCAAGATGGATGAAGCCAACGGTCACGTCTCTCTGAGCTCTGAATAACACTGAACAAATGTCTACAAAACTGTGAGTCCCCTTAATGTGGTTTGAAAATGAAAATATGGTTTGTTTGAAGTAAAAAGGCACTGCCTGCAAATGGTTGTTTGGGTGCTTTGGCTTGAAGTTGAAAGGCACTACTTACTGCAAATGGTGGCTTGGGTGCTTTGGTTTGAAGATGACAGGCACTACTTACTGCAAATGGTGGCGTGGGAGCTTTGGCTTGAAGTTGAAAGGCACTTACTGCAAATGTTGGCATGAGGTTGAAAGGCACAACTTACTGCAAATGGTGGCGGGTGCTTTGACTTGAAGTTGAAAAGCACGCCTTACTGCAAATGGTGGCCTGGGAGTTTTGGTTTGAAGTTGAAAGGCACTACTTACTGCAAATGGTGGCTTGGGTGCTTTGGCTTGAAGTTGAAAGGCACTACTTACTGCAAATGGTGGCTTGGAAGATTTGGCTTGAAGTTGAAAGGCACTTCTTACTGCAAGTGGTGGCTTGGGTGCTTTGGCTTGAAGGTGAATGGCACTACACTGCAAATGGTGGCTTGGGTGCTTTGGCTTGAAGTTAAAAGGCACTACTGCAAATGACTTACTTCCTGTTTGCACTCTATATTGATTTTAGATAAAACGCTACCACTTAGGGCTGTGAGTTTTGGCCATCTTACTCAGTCCCCCTCCGCTGAGCAGGTGCAGAGAAGTCTTCCCATCAATGAAAAATAAAACTGTTATTAGTGTTTTAAAAATGTTGAGAATCCCTGTCCTGTCAATCACGCCATGAAAGCCACACCTTTTCCGGTGGGTGGGGGGAGGGGTTATAAAACCTGGAAGTGTTGGTGTGGTTCAGTCTCTGCATGATGGGGGAGGGAGAGATCACAACTCTGTCTGAGCTGTGAATCAACTGAACACACTGAATGTCTACTGAATTGTGAGTTTGGTGTTTTGTGTGGTTTTATGGTGGTTTCACCCTGCATGAAATGGTAGGAAGCTGTATTTGAATTTGGTGGCCTTGCACCCTGCTTGAAATGGAATGAAACTGCACTTGAATTTGGCGGCCTTGCATCTTGCTTGAAGTGTTATGAAACTGCACTTGAATTTGGTGGCCTTGGATCCTGCTTGAAGTGGTATGAAACTGCACTTGAATTCGGTGGTCTTGCACCCTGCTTGAAGTGGTTGGAAACTGCACTTAAATTCGGTGGCCTTGCACCCTGATTGAAGTGGTAGGAAACTGCACTTGAATTTGGTAGCCTTACACCCTGTTCATAGTGGTAAGAAACTGCATGCACTTGAATATGGTGGCCTTGCACACTGCTTGAAATGGTAGGAACATGTACTTGAATTTGGTGGCCTTGCACCCAGATTGAAATGGTAGGAACATGGATTTTAATTTGGTGGCAGAGAAGAGAAACGAACTTTTTTCCGCCTTCCATCACAGTGAGGAATGTGGAGGAGTCACTGTGGTGGATGTTTATGTTAAAATGAATTCTGTGTGTTCCGTTGCTTTTGACTTGTATTAAAGATTTGCAAATGAAATTCCTCGTATGTTGCAAAACATACTTGAATATTATTGTGATTGTAGGCCATCTGCCCTTTGAGCCAGCCATTCATTGTCATCATGGCTGATCATCCACAATCAGTACCCCATTCCTGCCTTCTCCCCATATCCCTTGACTCCGCTATCTTTAAGAGCTCTATTTGACTGCCTTGAAACCTATCCAGAGAATTGGCCTCCACTGCCTTCTGAGGCAGACAATTCGACAGATTCATAGCTCTCTGGGTGAATTTTTTCCCCCTTATCTCCGTTCTAGATGGCCTACCCCTTATTCTTCAACTGTGGCCCCTTGTTCTGCGGCCCCCCCCCCCCCCCCCCAACATCGGGAACATGTTTCCTGCCTCTAGCGTGTACAATCCGTTAATAACCTTATATGTTTCAGTGATATACCCTCTCATCCTTCTAAATTCCAGCGTATACAAGCCCAATCGCCCCATTCTATCAACATATGAGTGTCACCATCCTGGGAAGTAGCCTTGTGAACCTACGCTTTAATCTCTCAATAGCAAGAATGTTCTTCCTCAAATTTGGAGATCTAAACTGCACACAATACTCCAGGTATGGTCTCACTAGGATCCTAGTACAACTGCATGATGACCTCTTTGCTCCTATACTCAATTCCAGTTGTTATGAAGGCCAACATGCCATTAGCTTTCTTCACTGCCTGGTATTCCTGCATGCTTACTTTCAGTGACTGAAGAACAAGATCTCCCAGATCTCGTCATGCTTCCCCTTTTCCCAACTAGTCACCCTGCATCCTCATAGCATCCTCCTCACAGTTCACAATGCCACCCAGCTTTGTGTCATCTGTAAATTTGCTAATGTTACATTTAATCCCTTCATCTAAATCGTTAATGTATATTGTAAATAGCTGTGGTCCCAGCACCGAACCAGCACCCCACTAGTCACTGCCTGCCACTCTGAAAGGGACCTGTTTATCCCTACCCTTTGTTTCCTGTCTTCCAACCAATTTTCTATTCATCTCAGTAACCTACCCCCAAAACCATGTGCTCAAATATTGCCCACTAATCTCCTATGTGGGACCTTATCAAAAGTTTTCTGAACGCCCAGGTACACTACATCCACTGGTACTCCCCTGTCCATTTTCTTAGTTACACCCTCCAAATATTCCTGAGGATTAGTCAAGCATGATTTCCCCTTCATAAATCCATGCTGACTCTGACCGATCCTGTTACTGCTATCCAAATGTGCCGCTATTTCATCTTTTATATTTGACTCCAGCATCTTCCCCACCACCGATGTCAGGCTAACTGGTGTATAATTCACTGTTTTCTCTCTCCCGCCTTTCTTAAAGAGTGCGATAACATTAGGTACTCTCCAATCCACAGGAACTGATCCTAAATAGATCGAACATTGGAAATTGATCACCAATGCATCCCCGATTTTCAGAGCCACTCCCTTAAGTACCCTGGGATGCAGACCATCAGGCCCTGGGGATTTAACAGCATTCAGTGCCATCAGTCTACCCAATATCACTTCCTGCCTAATGTGAATTTCCTTCAGTTCCTCTGTCACCTTGATCCTCTGGCCAGTAGTATGTCAGGGAGATTGTTTGTGTCCTCCTTAGTGAAGACATATCCAAAGTACCTGTTCAACTAGTCTGCCAATGTCTTGTTCCCCCTAATAAATTCAACTGATTGTGGCTTCAAGGTACCAACTTTGGTGTTACCTATATTTTTCATTTTCACATAGAAGCTTTCACTATCCTCCTTTATATTCCTGGCTAGCTTACCTTCATACCTCATCTTTTCTCCCCGTATTTCCTTTTTAGTTATCTTCTGTTGCTCTTTAAAACGTTCCCAATCCTCTGGCTTCCCGCTCATCTTTGCTATGTTGTACTTCTTCTCTTTTATTTTTATAATGTCCTTGACTTCCTTTGTCAGGCACAATCGCCCCTTACTCCCCTGAGAATCTTTCTTCCTCTTTGGAATGAACTGATCCTGTACCTTCTGTATTATTCCCAGAAACACCTGCCATTGGTGTTCCATTGTCATCTCTGTTAGGGTATTTTTCCAGTCAACTTTGCCCAGCTCCTCCCTCATCGCCCCATAGTCCAATTTGTTCAACTGTGATACTGGCACATTCGATTTTCCCTTCTCCCTCTCAAATTGTAGATTAAAACATCATATCATGGTCACTACAACCTAATGTCTCCTTTACCTCGAGTTCCCTAATCAAATCCGGTTTATTACACAACACTAAATCCAGAATTGGCTTCTCTGGTCAGCTCCAGTACAAACTGCTCTAAGAATCGATCTTGGAGGCACTCCACAATCTCCCTTTCTTGGGGTGCATTACCAACCTGATTTCCCCAGTCTACCTGCATGTTGAAATCCCCCATAACAACCTTTGCGACATGACAATTGTAACTCTTAATTCAACTTGCACCCTATATCGAAACTACTTTTTGGGGGTCTGTAGATAACTCCCATGGGGTATTTTATCCTTACAATTCCTCAGTTCTATCCATACTGCCTCTGCATCTCCTGATTCTATGTCACCCCCCGCTAGGGACTGAATTTCATTCCTCACCAACAGAGCCACCCCACCCCCTCTGTGCAACTGTCTGTCTTTGATCGGACGTATACCCTTGAATATTCAGTTCCCAGCCCTGGCCCTCTTGCAGCCATGTTCCTGTAATTCCCACAACATCATGGTTACCAAATTCTAACTGAGCCTCACGCCCATCTATTTTATTTCTTATACTTCATCCATCCATATGTAATACTTTTAATCAATTAATCCCCTCACCTTTCACATCAATTCCTATTTCACTTGGCCATACTCTCCTATCCGTTCCTGAGCTTTCTACTTCTTTAATTCCGGTGTATTTTTTAAACGTTTCTATTCTCTTTCCCTTTAACTCCATCCTTATATTTCCAGGACGTCTCGGAGTGGCTGCATGATGTCCTCAAGGGGGAGGAGGAGCAACTGGAGGTTTTGGGGCATGTGGGCACAAATGATATAGGTACGAAGAGGAAAGAAGGTCTGCAACTTGAGTTCAGGGAATTATGTCAAAGGCTGGAAAGCAGGACCTCCAGAATAGCTATTTCTGGTTCGCTTCCAATACCCCGCGCTAGTGAGGGTAAGAACAGAAATATAGGAGGGCATGAATGTCTAACTGAGGAGTTGATGCAGGGGGGCATTTATTTAGGTTTAGAAACATAGAAAATAGGCGCAGGAGGATGCCATTCGGCCCTTCGAGCCAGTTGTGCCGAAGGGCCTGTTTCTGCACTGTATTATCTATGACACTATGACTACCTCTCAAACCCTCCGTCTCCCCTTCCCTCCGGCCCTCTCTTCAGATTCTGGCTCTATGTCCCACTACATCTCCCTCTGCATGCACCTTTCCCCCCACTCTGCCGCCCTCGCAAACGTACCTTTCCCATTCCTTTCATGCTCTCCCCATAACATTGCTCCATCCTTCAAACTGGACTTCCATTGCTATGCTGATGACACCCAGATCTATCTCAGCACCAAGTGCCCCCATCACCCCCCTCTCTCCCATATCAACTCCTGCCTGTCAGCCATCAAATCTTGGATGCAACTCAACTTCCTTAAATTAAACTGTTACAAAACAGAATTTCTCCTCATTGGCTCCAAATCAACACTTACCAAAATTAACAACCCCACTCTCACTATTGACGGCACCACTGTCTCTCCATCTCCTCAGGCCCGCAACCTTGGCGTGATCTTTGACTCAACCCTCTCCCTTGAGCCTCACATCCGCCATGTTGTCAAAACATCATTTTTTCACCTCCGCAACATTGCCAAAATCAGACCCTCTCTCACACCCCCCGCTGGTGAAAGACTCATCCATGCCTTCATCTCCTCCCGACTGGACTACTGTAACTCTCTTCTCTTTGGCATTAATTCCAGCAACATCAACCGACTCTAACTGGTCCAGAATGCAGCCGCCCGACTCATTACCCACACCAAATCCTGGCACCACATCACCCCAGTCCTCAAAGAACTTCACTGGCTTCCCATTTCCCACCGGATCATCTACAAAATCCTGGTCCTCACCTACAAAGCCCTCAACCACTTGGCCCCCCCCCCTTATCTCACTGACCTCCTCTCCCCCTACCAACCCACACGGTCCCACAGATCCATTTCAGCCGGTCTCCTCTCCATTCTGAAATCCAACCTCTGCACTTTTGGAGACAGAGCCTTCTCCAGGGCAGCTCCCAGGCTCTGGAACTCCCTCCCACAATGGATCCGAACTTCTGAGTCCCTCACCATCTTCCAGTCCCGCCTCAAGACCCATCTCTTCACCTCTGCCTACCCTTAGTCCCATGTCCCCCTCCCCTTTGCATCTCGGTCTTACTGCTCTATTTTGTTTTGTTCTTGACTCACCATGTAAAGCGACTTTGAGTCCTTCAAAAGCGCTATACAAATAAAATGTATTATTATTATTATCCTAACCTAAACCTCACCTCCCATCACACTGCTCCCATCACACTGCTCCCTCTCACCCCTCCTCTCCCTCTCTCCCCGTCATACCCCTCCCTTTTTAACCTCCAACTCTCACTCTCTCCAGTCACATCGCTCCCTTTCCCCATCACGACGCACCCTCATTCCCCTCCTCCACTCTCTCTCCGCCCAACCATTCCTTCTCTCCCCTTAACCTATTCCACTCTCCCAATCACAGTGCACCTTCACATCCCTCCACTCCATCTTTCCACATCACACTGCTTCCTATTTGTCCCCCTCCAACCTCTCCCATCACAATTCCCTCTCTATTATCCACTTCTTCCTCTCTCCCCTCCTCCTCTCCATCTCTCCCCATCTCACTGCTCCCCGTCTCTCATCCTCCTCCTCCTCGCAATCTCCCTCTCCCACAGGTGGGTGATCTCCATTAGACCTGGGCTACACCTACTTCTACCAAAGTGTTACAAGTGGAGAATCTTGCAGCCGCCTATTTGTTGTACTAACCCAGTAAACGAACTGGCATCTCGCGGCACGTCGGAAGTGTGGGGATTGCGGGGATGGTGAGAGGACGGTGCGCACTGCCTAGCCTTGGTAATAAACAAGTCAAACGGGGGCTGGTGTAGTGTGGGTGCCGGTGGATGAGATCAACTTCGGATCTGGACTCGGTGAAGGCTGGGCTTTGGGAAGATTACAAGAGGCGGGCCACGCTCAGGAAAGAGATGGTCACACCAGGGTAAGGGAACACCAGACGGACATTTCACATGTGGGAGACTGGAAAATCATTCTGGGGTTGGTTATACCAGACAGACCACTTTCAAGAGTAGGATCTGAATCACGGTGGGAGATTGGACGATTGGTCCCAATGCGAAGTTCATCTCAGACCGGTCCCCACTGCGGTGGGAGATCGGTCGATTGGGGAAATGTAACAGATCTCACTGTGATGGGTTGGAGATCCCGGAGCGGGACCATTGATGGGATCATCGACCCGGGACAGAAAGCTGAAATATCCGCCGGTGCATGTCAGGAGCCGAAGCTCGGCTGGCAGAGACTGCGGCCTCCTCTGGGATGCCCTCAGTCCACGGATTTATTTATGAGCCGAATAGCCGAGATGACCAGATATCTTATGGCGTTTTTCACCTGCTCCCTGAACTTGGACTGGGTCGCCGCATAAATAAATGTGTTGTGCAACACCATGTGCTCAAATTTTGCCCACTAATCTCCTATGTGGGACCTTATCAAAAGTTTTCTGAACGCCCAGATACACTACATCCACTGGTTCTCCCCTGTCCATTTTCTTAGTTACACCCTCCAAAAATTCCTGAGGATTAGTCAAGCATGAATTCCCCTTCATAAATCCATGCTGACTCTGACCGATCCTGTTACTGCTATCCAAATGTGCCGCTATTTCATCTTTTATATTTGACTCCAGCAGCTTCCCCACCACCGATGTCAGGCTACCTGGTTTATAATTCACTGTTTTCTCTCTCCCGCCTTTCTTAAAGAGTGCGATAACATTAGGTACTCTCCAATCCACAGGAACTGATCCTAAATAGATCGAACATTGGAAAATGGTCACCAATGCATCCCCGATTTTCAGAGCCACTCCCTTAAATACCCTGGGATGCAGACCATCAGGCCCTGGGGATTTAACAGCCTTCAGTGCCATCAGTCTACCCAATATCACTTCCTGCCTAATGTGAATTTCCTTCAGTTCCTCTGTCACCTTGATCCTCTGGCCAGTAGTATATCAGGGAGATTGTTTGTGTCCTCCTTAGTGAAGACATATCCAAAGTACCTGTTCAACTAGTCTGCCAATGTCTTGTTCCCCCTAATAAATTCAACTGATTGTGGCTTCAAGGTACCAACTTTGGTGTTACCTATATTTTTCATTTTCACATAGAAGCTTTCACTATCCTTCTTTATATTCCTGGCTAGCTTACCTTCATACCAGAGGAGGAGGAGCCATCTTGGTGAACGGCTGCTAGCAGCAGCCGTCCGTCTTAAATTCGTTTTTTTTTTAGTTTTTAGTGAGTCCTGTTTTTTTGTTTGTAGGGGATATGGTCTTTTAATGTGGGGGGGTAGGTGTTACTTTATTTATAGGTCCCTACCTGGTCGGTGTGGCAGCCTTTTTTCCGGGCTGCCCGTCGACCCGTCGTCGTGGCCTACCAGCGGGCTTGGAGCGCCGTTTCTTGGCGGGAACCACCCAGCACCTCGGCCTGCGTGGCGGCACTGCATTGGAGCGCTGGAGCGCTGGAGCGCTGGAGCGGAGCGGAGCGGAGCGGAGCGGGCGATGCCTTGCCTGGGTCGCCGCGCTGGAGCTCTGGCGAGCTGGACCGCCGTAAGCAACATCTCCGGGCTGCGGGTTTGCGGAGCGGAGAGGCGGCGTGCGGAGAGACGGCGTGCGTAGAGGCGGCAAGGCGGCAGTGAGTAGAGCGGGCGCCGACTTTTTCATCGGGAGCCTGGGAGCGCCAAACCGGCGCGGCCTTGTCGGCTTCGGCAGCCGCGGGCTCCAACCAAGAAGCGGCCGTTCCAGGTGGCCCAGCCGCCGAAAGGACTCTCCCGACGCCGGGGCAAGACCACCCGGTGAGAACGGCCAGGGACATCGGGCCTCCGTAGAGGCAATTGCGGTGGCCTCAATAGGCCTGACTTTGGGGTGAACATGGGGTGGGGACTGGACATTGTGCCTTCCTCCACAGTGCTATCCACTGTGGGGGGATGATTTTTTTGTCTAATTGTAGTTCTGTAGGTCTGTGTCCAAGATGGCTGCCGTGAAGAGAGAGTGGACGCTGGCACGATTTGGTTGCCGCTGCTCTCTCTTCACACTGTGTTTTTGATTTTCTGTTTTTGGATTGAATTCTGTTTTTAATTTGTGTCATTGTGATGTCTTTAATTACTTGTTTTACTCCGATTATATGTTTTTATTCCGATTACTATGTAAGGTGTCCTTGAGATTTTGTATGAAAGGCGCCCATTAAATAAAATTTATTATTATTATTATACCTCATCTTTTCTCCCCGTATTTCCTTTTTAGTTATCTTCTGTTGCTCTTTAAAACGTTCCCAATCCTCTGGCTTCCCGCTCATCTTTGCTATGTTGTACCTCTTCTCTTTTATTTTTATAATGTCCTTGACTTCCTTTGTCAGGCACGATCGCCCCTTACTCCCCTGAGAATCTTTCTTCCTCTTTGGAATGAACTGATCCTGTACCTTCTGTATTATTCCCAGAAACACCTGCCATTGGTGTTCCACTGTCATCTCTGTTAGGGTATTTTTCCAGTCAACTTTGGCCAGCTCCTCCCTCATCGCCCCATAGTCCAATTTGTCCAACTGTGATACTGGCACATTCGATTTTCCCTTCTCCTTCTCAAATTGTAGATTAAATCATCATATCATGGTCACTACATCCTAATGTCTCCTTTACCTCGAGTTCCCTTATCAAATCCGGTTTATTACACAACACTAAACCAGAATTGCCTTCTCTGGTCAGCTCCAGTACAAACTGCTCTAAGAATCCATCTTGGAGGCACTCCACAATCTCCCTTTCTTGGGGTACATTACCAACCTGATTTCCCCAGTCTACCTGCATGTTGAAATCCCCATAACAACCTTTGCGACATGACAATTGTAACTCTTAATTCAACTTGCACCCTATATTGAAACTACTTTTTGGGGGCCTGTAGATAACTCCCATGGGATATTTTATCCTTACAATTCCTCAGTTCTATCCATACTGCCTCTGCATCTCCTGATTCTATGTCACCCCCCGCAAGGGACTGAATTTCATTCCTCACCAACAGAGCCACCCCACCCCCTCTGTGCAACTGTCTGTCTTTGATCGGACGTATACCCTTGAATATTCAGTTCCCAGCCCTGGCCCTCTTGCAGCCATGTTCCTGTAATTCCCACAACATCATGGTTACCAAATTCTAACTGAGCCTCACGCTCATCTATTTTATTTCTTATACTTCATCCATTCATATGTAATACTTTTAATCAATTAATCCCCTCACCTTTCACATGAATTCCTATTTCACTTGGCCATACTCTCCTATCCGTTCCTGAGCTTTCTATTTCTTTAATTCCGGTGTATTTTTTAAACTTTTCTATTCTGTTTCCCTTTAACTCCATCCTTATATTTCCAGGACGTCTCGGAGTGGCTGCATGATGTCCTCAAGGGGGAGGAGGAGCAACTGGAGGTTTTGGGGCATGTGGGCACAAATGATATAGGTACGAAGAGGAAAGAAGGTCTGCAACTTGAGTTCAGGGAATTATGTCAAAGGCTGGAAAGCAGGACCTCCAGAATAGCTATTTCTGGTTCGCTTCCAATACCCCGCGCTAGTGAGGGTAAGAACAGAAATATAGGAGGGCATGAATGTCTAACTGAGGAGTTGATGCAGGGGGGCATTTATTTAGGTTTAGAAACATAGAAAATAGGCGCAGGAGGATGCCATTCGGCCCTTCGAGCCAGTTGTGCCGAAGGGCCTGTTTCTGCACTGTATTATCTATGACACTATGACTACCTCTCAAACCCTCCGTCTCCCCTTCCCTCCGGCCCTCTCTTCAGATTCTGGCTCTATGTCCCACTACATCTCCCTCTGCATGCACCTTTCCCCCCACTCTGCCGCCCTCGCAAACGTACCTTTCCCATTCCTTTCATACTCTCCCCATAACATTGCTCCATCCTTCAAACTGGACTTCCATTGCTATGCTGATGACACCCAGATCTATCTCAGCACCAAGTGCCCCCATCACCCCCCTCTCTCCCATATCAACTCCTGCCTGTCAGCCATCAAATCTTGGATGCAACTCAACTTCCTTAAATTAAACTGTTACAAAACAGAATTTCTCCTCATTGGCTCCAAATCAACACTTACCAAAATTAACAACCCCACTCTCACTATTGACGGCACCGCGGTCTCCCCATCTCCTCAGGCCCGCAACCTTGGCGTGATCTTTGACTCAACCCTCTCCCTTGAGCCTCACATCCGCCATGTTGTCAAAACATCATTTTTTCACCTCCGCAACATTGCCAAAATCAGACCCTCTCTCACACCCCTCGCTGCTGAAAGACTCATCCATGCCTTCATCTCCTCCCGACTGGACTACTGTAACTCTCTTCTCTTTGGCATTAATTCCAGCAACATCAACCGACTCTAACTGGTCCAGAATGCAGCCGCCCGACTCATTACCCACACCAAATCCTGGCACCACATCACCCCAGTCCTCAAAGAACTTCACTGGCTTCCCATTTCCCACCGGATCATCTACAAAATCCTGGTCCTCACCTACAAAGCCCTCAACCACTTGGCCCCCCCTTATCTCACTGACCTTCTCTCCCCCTACCAACCCACACGGTCCCACAGATCCATTTCAGCCGGTCTCCTCTCCATTCTGAAATCCAACCTCTGCACTTTTGGAGACAGAGCCTTCTCCAGGGCAGCTCCTAGGCTCTGGAACTCCCTCCCACAATGGATCCGAACTTCTGAGTCCCTCACCATCTTCCAGTCCCGCCTCAAGACCCATCTCTTCACCTCTGCATACCCTTAGTCCCATGTCCCCCTCCCCTTTGCATCTCTGTCTTACTGCTCTATTTTGTTTTGTTCTTGACTCACCATGTAAAGCGACTGAGTCCTTCAAAAGCGCTATACAAATAAAATGTATTATTATTATAATAATAATTATTATTATTATTATTATTATTATTATTATTATTATTATTATTATTATTATTATTATTATTATTATTATTATTATTATTATTATTATTATTATTATTATTATTATCCTAACCTAAACCTCTCCTCCCATCACACTGCTCCCATCACACTGCTCCCTCTCACCCCTCCTCTCCCTCTCTCCCTGTCATACCCCTCCCTTTTTAACCTCCAACTCTCACTCTCTCCAGTCACATCGCTCCATTTCCCCATCACGCCGCACCCTCATTCCCCTCCTCCACTCTCTCTCCGCTCCACCATTCCTTCTCTCCCCTCAACCTATTCCACTCTCCCAATCACAGTGCACCTTCACATCCCTCCACTCCATCTTTCCACATCACACTGCTTCCTATTTGTCCCCCTCCAACCTCTCCCATCACAATTCCCTCTCTATTATCCACTTCCTCCTCTCTCCCCTCCTCCTCTCCATCTCTCCCCATCTCACTGCTCCCCGTCTCTCCTCCTCCTCCTCCTCGCAATCTCCCTCTCCCACAGGTGGGTGATCTCCATTAGACCTGGGCTACACCTACTTCTACCAAAGTGTTACAAGTGGAGAATCTTGCAGCCGCCTATTTGTTGTACTAACCCAGTAAACGAACTGGCATCACGCGGCACGTCGGAAGTGTGGGGATTGCGGGGATGGTGAGAGGAGGGTGCGCACTGCCTAGCCTTGGTAATAAACAAGTCAAACGCGGGGCTGCTGTAGTGTGGGTGCCGGTGGATGAGATCAACTTCGGATCTGGACTCAGTGAAGGCTGGGCTTTGGGAAGATTACAAGAGGCGGGCCACGCTCAGGAAAGAGATGGTCACACCAGGGTAAGGGAACACCAGACGGACATTTCACATGTGGGAGACTGGAAAATCATTCTGGGGTTGGTTATACCAGACAGACCACTTTCAACAGTAGGATCTGAATCACGGTGGGAGATGGGACGATTGGTCCCATTGCGAAGTTCATCTCAGACCGGTCCCCACTGCGGTGGGAGATCGGTCGATTGGGGAAATGTGACAGATCTCACTGTGATGGGTTGGAGATCCCGGAGCGGGACCATTGATGGGATCATCCACCCGGGACAGAAAGCTGAAAAATCCGCCGGTGCATGTCAGGAGCCGAAGCTCGGCTGGCAGAGACTGCGGCCTCCTCTGGGATGCGCTCAGTCCACGGATTTATTTATGAGCCGAATAGCCGAGATGACCAGATATCCTATGGCGTTTTTCACCTGCTCCCTGAACTTGGACTGGGTCGCCGCATAAATAAATGTGTTGTGCAAAACCATGTGCTCAAATATTGCCCACTAATCTCCTATGTGGGACCTTATCAAAAGTTTTCTGAACGCCCAGATACACTACATCCACTGGTTCTCCCCTGTCCATTTTCTTAGTTACACCCTCCAAAAATTCCTGAGGATTAGTCAAGCATGAATTCCCCTTCATAAATCCATGCTGACTCTGACCGATCCTGTTACTGCTATCCAAATGTGCCGCTATTTCATCTTTTATATTTGACTCCAGCATCTTCCCCACCACCGATGTCAGGCTACCTGGTTTATAATTCACTGTTTTCTCTCTCCCGCCTTTCTTAAAGAGTGCGATAACATTAGGTACTCTCCAATCCACAGCAACTGATCCTAAATAGATCGAACATTGGAAAATGGTCACCAATGCATCCCCGATTTTCAGAGCCACTCCCTTAAATACCCTGGGATGCAGACCATCAGGCCCTGGGGATTTAACAGCCTTCAGTGCCATCAGTCTACCCAATATCACTTCCTGCCTAATGTGAATTTCCTTCAGTTCCTCTGTCACCTTGATCCTCTGGCCAGTAGTATATCAGGGAGATTGTTTGTGTCCTCCTTAGTGAAGACATATCCAAAGTACCTGTTCAACTAGTCTGCCAATGTCTTGTTTCCCCTAATAAATTCAACTGATTGTGGCTTCAAGGTATCAACTTTGGTGTTACCTATATTTTTCATTTTCACATAGAAGCTTTCACTATCCTTCTTTATATTCCTGGCTAGCCTACCTTCATACCTCATCTTTTCTCCCCGTATTTCCTTTTTAGTTATCTTCTGTTGCTCTTTAAAACGTTCCCAATCCTCTGGCTTCCCGCTCATCTTTGCTATGTTGTACTTCTTCTCTTTTATTTTTATAATGTCCTTGACTTCCTTTGTCAGGCACGATCGCCCCTTACTCCCCTGAGAATCTTTCTTCCTCTTTGGAATGAACTGATCCTGTACCTTCTGTATTATTCCCAGAAACACCTGCCATTGGTGTTCCATTGTCATCTCTGTTAGGGTATTTTTCCAGTCAACTTTGGCCAGCTCCTCCCTCATCGCCCCATAGTCCAATTTGTCCAACTGTGATACTGGCACATTCGATTTTCCCTTCTCCCTCTCAAATTGTAGATTAAATCATCATATCATGGTCACTACATCCTAATGTCTCCTTTACCTCGAGTTCCCTTATCAAATCCGGTTTATTACACAACACTAAACCAGAATTGCCTTCTCTGGTCAGCTCCAGTACAAACTGCTCTAAGAATCGATCTTGGAGGCACTCCGCAATCTCCCTTTCTTGGGGTGCATTAGATTAGATTAGATTAGATTAGATTAGATTAGATTATTTAATGACCACACAGTCAAGGTGGTGGAATTCAGGTTCAGTACAGGATGTTACAAGGTAGGCTGATTCCCGCCAAACATAACATAAAACACAACATCATACAATATACAGTACATGCATGGGGAGTATATGTGCTGTTGTCATAGAGTGTTCAGAATTCGGATTGCGTGTGGGTAAGAACTGTTTTTAAATCGAGATGTCTTGGCGGGCAGTGAGCTGTAGCGCCTTCCTGATGGCAGCAGGTGGAAGATGTGGTGAGCTGGGTGGGAGGGATCAGAGATGATTTTCTTCACCCTTGACACGGACCGTTTGTGATGGAGGGATTCTATTGATGGAAGGGGAGTGCTGATGATTTTGGATGCTTTGTTAACTATACCAACCTGATTTCCCCAGTCTACCTGCATGTTGAAATCCCCCATTACAACCTTTGCGACATGACAATTGTAACTCTTAATTAAACTTGCACCCTATATCGAAACTACTTTTGGGGGGCCTGTAGATAACTCCCATGGGGTATTTTATCCTTACAATTCCTCAGTTCTATCCATACTGCCTCTGCATCTCCTGATTCTATGTCACCCCCCGCAAGGGACTGAATTTCATTCCTCACCAACAGAGCCACCCCACCCCCTCTGTGCAACTGTCTGTCTTTGATCGGACGTATACCCTTGAATATTCAGTTCCCAGCCCTGGCCCTCTTGCAGCCATGTTCCTGTAATTCCCACAACATCATGGTTACCAAATTCTAACTGAGCCTCACGCTCATCTATTTTATTTCTTATACTTCATCCATTCATATGTAATACTTTTAATCAATTAATCCCCTGATCTTTCACATGAATTCCTATTTCACTTGGCCATACTCTCCTATCCGTTCCTGAGCTTTCTATTTCTTTAATTCCGGTGTATTTTTTAAACTTTTCTATTCTCTTTCCCTTTAACTCCATCCTTATATTTCCAGGACGTCTCGGAGTGGCTGCATGATGTCCTCAGGGGGGAGGAGGAGCAACTGGAGGTTTTGGGGCATGTGGGCACAAATGATATAGGTACGAAGAGGAAAGAGGGTCTGCAACTTGAGTTCAGGGAATTATGTCAAAGGCTGGAAAGCAGGACCTCCAGAATAGCTATTTCTGGTTCGCTTCCAATACCCCGCGCTAGTGAGGGTAAGAACAGAAATATAGGAGGGCATGAATGTCTAACTGAGGAGTTGATGCAGGGGGGCATTTATTTAGGTTTAGAAACATAGAAAATAGGCGCAGGAGGATGCCATTCGGCCCTTCGAGCCAGTTGTGCCGAAGGGCCTGTTTCTGCACTGTATTATCTATGACACTATGACTACCTCTCAAACCCTCCGTCTCCCCTTCCCTCCGGCCCTCTCTTCAGATTCTGGCTCTATGTCCCACTACATCTCCCTCTGCATGCACCTTTCCCCCCACTCTGCCGCCCTGCCAAACGTACCTTTCCCATTCCTTTCGTGCTGTCCCCATAACATTGCTCCATCCTTCAAACTGGACTTCCATTGCTATGCTGATGACACCCAGATCTATCTCAGCACCAAGTGCCCCCATCACCCCCCTCTCTCCCATATCAACTCCTGCCTGTCAGCCATCAAATCTTGGATGCAACTCAACTTCCTTAAATTAAACTGTAACAAAACAGAATTTCTCCTAATTGGCTCCAAATCAACTCTTACCAAAATTAACAACCCCACTTTCACTATTGACGGCACCACTGTCTCCCCATCTCCTCAGGCCCGCAACCTTGGCGTGATCTTTGACTCAACCCTCTCCCTTGAGCCTCACATCCGCCATGTTGTCAAAACATCATTTTTTCACCTCCGCAACATTGCCAAAATCAGACCCTCTCTCACACCCCCCGCTGCTGAAAGACTCATCCATGCCTTCATCTCCTCCCGACTGGACTACTGTCACTCTCTTCTCTTTGGCATTAATTCCAGCAACATCAACCGACTCTAACTGGTCCAGAATGCAGCCGCCCGACTCATTACCCACACCAAATCCTGGCACCACATCACCCCAGTCCTCAAAGAACTTCACTGGCTTCCCATTTCCCACCGGATCATCTACAAAATCCTGGTCCTCACCTACAAAGCCCTCAACCACTTGCCCCCCCCCCTTATCTCACTGACCTCCACTCCCCCTACCAACCCACACGGTCCCTCAGATCCATTTCAGCCGGTCTCCTCTCCATTCTGAAATCCAACCTCTGCACTTTTGGAGACAGAGCTCCAGGGCAGCTCCCAGGCTCTGGAACTCCCTCCCACAATGGATCCGAACTTCTGAGTCCCTCACCATCTTCCAGTCCCGCCTCAAGACCCATCTCTTCACCTCTGCATACCCTTAGTCCCATGTCCCCCTCCCCTTTGCATCTCTGTGTTACTGCTCTATTTTGTTTTGTTCTTGACTCACCATGTAAAGCGACTTTGAGTCCTTGAAAAGCGCTTTACAAATAAAATGTATTATTATTATTATTATTATCCTAACCTAAACCTCTCCTCCCATCACACTGCTCCCATCACACTGCTCCCTCTCACCCCTCCTCTCCCTCTCTCCCTGTCATACCCCTCCCTTTTTAACCTCCAACTCTCACTCTCTCCAGTCACATCGCTCCCTTTCCCCATCACGCCGCACCCTCATTCCCCTCCTCCACTCTCTCTCCGCCCAACCATTCCTTCTCTCCCCTTAACCTATTCCACTCTCCCAATCACAGTGCACCTCCACACCCCTCCACTCCATCTCTCCACATCACACTGCTTCCTATTTGTCCCCCTCCAACCTCTCCCATCACAATTCCCTCTCTATTATCCACTTCCTCCTCTCTCCCCTCCTCCTCTCCATCTCTCCCCATCTCACTGCTCCCCGTCTCTCATCCTCCTCCTCCTCGCAATCTCCCTCTCCCACAGGTGGGTGATCTCCATTAGACCTGGGCTACACCTACTTCTACCAAAGTGTTACAAGTGGAGAATCCTGCAGCCGCCTATTTGTTGTACTAACCCATCACGCGGCACGTCGGAAGTGTGGGGATTGCGGGGATGGTGAGAGGAGGGTGTGCACTGCCTAGCCTTGGTAATAAAAAAGTCAAACGGGGGCTGCTGTAGTGTGGGTGCCGGTGGCTGAGATCAACTTCGGATCTGGACTCAGTGAAGGCTGGGCTTTGGGAAGGTTACAAGAGGCGGGCCACGCTCAGGAAAGAGATGGTCACACCAGGGTAAGGGAACACCAGACTGACATTTCACATGTGGGAGACTGGAAAATCATTCTGGGGTTGGTTATACCAGACAGACCACTTTCAAGAGTAGGATCTGAATCACGGTGGGAGATTGGACGATTGGTCCCAATGCGAAGTTCATCTCAGACCGGTCCCCACTGCGGTGGGAGATCGGTCGATTGGGGAAATGTAACAGATCTCACTGTGATGGGTTGGAGATCCCGGAGCGGGACCATTGATGGGATCATCCACCCGGGACAGAAAGCTGAAATATCCGCCGGTGCATGTCAGGAGCCGAAGCTCGGCTGGCAGAGACTGCGGCCTCCTCTGGGATGCGCTCAGTCCACGGATTTATTTATGAGCCGAATAGCCGAGATGACCAGATATCTTATGGCGTTTTTCACCTGCTCCCTGAACTTGGACTGGGTCGCCGCATAAATAAATGTGTTGTGCAACACCATGTGCTCAAATTTTGCCCACTAATCTCCTATGTGGGACCTTATCAAAAGTTTTCTGAACGCCCAGATACACTACATCCACTGGTTCTCCCCTGTCCATTTTCTTAGTTACACCCTCCAAAAATTCCTGAGGATTAGTCAAGCATGAATTCCCCCTCATAAATCCATGCTGACTCTGACCGATCCTGTTACTGCTATCCAAATGTGCCGCTATTTCATCTTTTATATTTGACTCCAGCAGCTTCCCCACCACCGATGTCAGGCTACCTGGTTTATAATTCACTGTTTTCTCTCTCCCGCCTTTCTTAAAGAGTGCGATAACATTAGGTACTCTCCAATCCACAGGAACTGATCCTAAATAGATCGAACATTGGAAAATGGTCACCAATGCATCCCCGATTTTCAGAGCCACTCCCTTAAATACCCTGGGATGCAGACCATCAGGCCCTGGGGATTTAACAGCCTTCAGTGCCATCAGTCTACCCAATATCACTTCCTGCCTAATGTGAATTTCCTTCAGTTCCTCTGTCACCTTGATCCTCTGGCCAGTAGTATATCAGGGAGATTGTTTGTGTCCTCCTTAGTGAAGACATATCCAAAGTACCTGTTCAACTAGTCTGCCAATGTCTTGTTCCCCCTAATAAATTCAACTGATTGTGGCTTCAAGGTACCAACTTTGGTGTTACCTATATTTTTCATTTTCACATAGAAGCTTTCACTATCCTTCTTTATATTCCTGGCTAGCTTACCTTCATACCAGAGGAGGAGGAGCCATCTTGGTGAACGGCTGCTAGCAGCAGCCGTCCGTCTTAAATTCGTTTTTTTTTTAGTTTTTAGTGAGTCCTGTTTTTTTGTTTGTAGGGGATATGGTCTTTTAATGTGGGGGGGTAGGTGTTACTTTATTTATAGGTCCCTACCTGGTCGGTGTGGCAGCCTTTTTTCCGGGCTGCCCGTCGACCCGTCGTCGTGGCCTACCAGCGGGCTTGGAGCGCCGTTTCTTGGCGGGAACCACCCAGCACCTCGGCCTGCGTGGCGGCACTGCATTGGAGCGCTGGAGCGCTGGAGCGCTGGAGCGGAGCGGAGCGGAGCGGGCGATGCCTTGCCTGGGTCGCCGCGCTGGAGCTCTGGCGAGCTGGACCGCCGTAAGCAACATCTCCGGGCTGCGGGTTTGCGGAGCGGAGAGGCGGCGTGCGGAGAGGCGGCAAGGCGGCAGTGAGTAGAGCGGGCGCCGACTTTTTCATCTGGAGCCTAGGAGCGCCAAACCGGAGCGGCCTTGTCGGCTTCGGCAGCCGCGGGCTCCAACCAAGAAGCGGCCGTTCCAGGTGGCCCAGCCGCCGAAAGGACTCTCCCGACGCCGGGGCAAGACCACCCGGTGACAACGGCCAGGGACATCGGGCCTCCGTAGAGGCAAATGCGGTGGCCCCAATAGGCCTGACTTTGGGGTGAACATGGGGTGGGGACTGGACATTGTGCCTTCCTCCACAGTGCTATCCACTGTGGGGGGATGATTTTTTTGTCTAATTGTAGTTCTGTAGGTCTGTGTCCAAGATGGCTGCCGTGAAGAGAGAGTGGACGCTGGCACGATTTGGTTGCCGCTGCTCTCTCTTCACACTGTGTTTTTGATTTTCTGTTTTTGGATTGAATTCTGTTTTTAATTTGTATCATTGTGATGTCTTTAATTACTTGTTTTACTCCGATTATATGTTTTTATTCCGATTACTATGTAAGGTGTCCTTGAGATTTTGTATGAAAGGCGCCCATTAAATAAAATTTATTATTATTATTATACCTCATCTTTTCTCCCCGTATTTCCTTTTTAGTTATCTTCTGTTGCTCTTTAAAACGTTCCCAATCCTCTGGCTTCCCGCTCATCTTTGCTATGTTGTACCTCTTCTCTTTTATTTTTATAATGTCCTTGACTTCCTTTGTCAGGCACGATCGCCCCTTACTCCCCTGAGAATCTTTCTTCCTCTTTGGAATGAACTGATCCTGTACCTTCTGTATTATTCCCAGAAACACCTGCCATTGGTGTTCCACTGTCATCTCTGTTAGGGTATTTTTCCAGTCAACTTTGGCCAGCTCCTCCCTCATCGCCCCATAGTCCAATTTGTCCAACTGTGATACTGGCACATTCGATTTTCCCTTCTCCTTCTCAAATTGTAGATTAAATCATCATATCATGGTCACTACATCCTAATGTCTCCTTTACCTCGAGTTCCCTTATCAAATCCGGTTTATTACACAACACTAAACCAGAATTGCCTTCTCTGGTCAGCTCCAGTACAAACTGCTCTAAGAATCCATCTTGGAGGCACTCCACAATCTCCCTTTCTTGGGGTACATTACCAACCTGATTTCCCCAGTCTACCTGCATGTTGAAATCCCCATAACAACCTTTGCGACATGACAATTGTAACTCTTAATTCAACTTGCACCCTATATTGAAACTACTTTTTGGGGGCCTGTAGATAACTCCCATGGGATATTTTATCCTTACAATTCCTCAGTTCTATCCATACTGCCTCTGCATCTCCTGATTCTATGTCACCCCCCGCAAGGGACTGAATTTCATTCCTCACCAACAGAGCCACCCCACCCCCTCTGTGCAACTGTCTGTCTTTGATCGGACGTATACCCTTGAATATTCAGTTCCCAGCCCTGGCCCTCTTGCAGCCATGTTCCTGTAATTCCCACAACATCATGGTTACCAAATTCTAACTGAGCCTCACGCTCATCTATTTTATTTCTTATACTTCATCCATTCATATGTAATACTTTTAATCAATTAATCCCCTCACCTTTCACATGAATTCCTATTTCACTTGGCCATACTCTCCTATCCGTTCCTGAGCTTTCTATTCTTTAATTCCGGTGTATTTTTTAAACTTTTCTATTCTCTTTCCCTTTAACTCCATCCTTATATTTCCAGGACGTCTCGGAGTGGCTGCATGATGTCCTCAAGGGGGAGGAGGAGCAACTGGAGGTTTTGGGGCATGTGGGCACAAATGATATAGGTACGAAGAGGAAAGAAGGTCTGCAACTTGAGTTCAGGGAATTATGTCAAAGGCTGGAAAGCAGGACCTCCAGAATAGCTATTTCTGGTTCGCTTCCAATACCCCGCGCTAGTGAGGGTAAGAACAGAAATATAGGAGGGCATGAATGTCTAACTGAGGAGTTGATGCAGGGGGGCATTTATTTAGGTTTAGAAACATAGAAAATAGGCGCAGGAGGATGCCATTCGGCCCTTCGAGCCAGTTGTGCCGAAGGGCCTGTTTCTGCACTGTATTATCTATGACACTATGACTACCTCTCAAACCCTCCGTCTCCCCTTCCCTCCGGCCCTCTCTTCAGATTCTGGCTCTATGTCCCACTACATCTCCCTCTGCATGCACCTTTCCCCCCACTCTGCCGCCCTCGCAAACGTACCTTTCCCATTCCTTTCATGCTCTCCCCATAACATTGCTCCATCCTTCAAACTGGACTTCCATTGCTATGCTGATGACACCCAGATCTATCTCAGCACCAAGTCCCCCCACCACCCCCCTGTCTCCCATATCAACTCCTGCCTGTCAGCCATCAAATCTTGGATGCAACTCAACTTCCTTAAATTAAACTGTAACAAAACAGAATTTCTCCTCATTGGCTCCAAATCAACACTTACCAAAATTAACAACCCCACTCTCACTATTGACGGCACCGCGGTCTCCCCATCTCCTCAGGCCCGCAACCTTGGCGTGATCTTTGACTCAACCCTCTCCCTTGAGCCTCACATCCGCCATGTTGTCAAAACATCATTTTACCCCCTCCGCAACATTGCCAAAATCAGACCCTCTCTCACACCCCCCGCTGCTGAAAGACTCATCCATGCCTTCATCTCCTCCCGACTGGACTACTGTAACTCTCTTCTCTTTGGCATTAATTCCAGCAACATCAACCGACTCTAACTGGTCCAGAATGCAGCCGCCCGACTCATTACCCACACCAAATCCTGGCACCACATCACCCCAGTCCTCAAAGAACTTCACTGGCTTCCCATTTCCCACCGGATCATCTACAAAATCCTGGTCCTCACCTACAAAGCCCTCAACCACTTGGCCCCCCCTTATCTCACTGACCTCCTCTCCCCCTACCAACCCACACGGTCCCTCAGATCCATTTCAGCCGGTCTCCTCTCCATTCTGAAATCCAACCTCTGCACTTTTGGAGACAGAGCCTTCTCCAGGGCAGCTCCCAGGCTCTGGAACTCCCTCCCACAATGGATCCGAACTTCTGAGTCCCTCACCATCTTCCAGTCCCGCCCCAAGACCCATCTCTTCACCTCTGCATACCCTTAGTCCCATGTCCCCCTCCCCTTTGCATCTCTGTCTTACTGCTCTATTTTGTTTTGTTCTTGACTCACCATGTAAATCGACTTTGTGTCCTTGAAAAGCGCTATACAAATAAAATGTATTATTATTATTATTATTATTATTATCCTAACCTAAACCTCTCCTCCCATCACACTGCTCCCATCACACTGCTCCCTCTCACCCCTCCTCTCCCTCTCTCCCTGTCATACCCCTCCCTTTTTGACCTCCAACCCTCACTCTCTCCAGTCACATCGCTCCCTTTCCCCATCACGCCGCACCCTCATTCCCCTCCTCCACTCTCTCTCCGCTCCACCATTCCTTCTCTCCCCTTAACCTATTCCACTCTCCCAATCACAGTGCACCTTCACACCCCTCCACTCCATCTCTCCACATCACACTGCTTCCTATTAGTCCCCCTCCAACCTCTCCCATGACACTTCCCTCTCTATTATCCACTTCTTCCTCTCTCCCCTCCTCCTCTCCATCTCTCCCCATCTCACTGCTCCCCGTCTCTCATCCTCCTCCTCCTCGCAATCTCCCTCTCCCACAGGTGGGTGATTTCCATTAGACCTGGGCTACACCTACTTCTACCAAAGTGTTACAAGTGGAGAATCCTGCAGCCGCCTATTTGTTGTACTAACCCAGTAAACGAACTGGCATCACGCGGCACGTCGGAAGTGTGGGGATTGCGGGGATGGTGAGAGGAGGTTGCGCACTGCCTAGCCTTGGTAATAAACAAGTCAAACGGGGGCTGGTGTAGTGTGGGTGCCGGTGGCTGAGATCAACTTCGGATCTGGACTCAGTGAAGGCTGGGCTTTGGGAAGATTACAAGAGGCGGGCCACGCTCAGGAAAGAGATGGTCACACCAGGGTAAGGGAACACCAGACGGACATTTCACATGTGGGAGACTGGAAAATCATTCTGGGGTTGGTTATACCAGACAGACCACTTTCAAGAGTAGGATCTGAATCACGGTGGGAGATTGGACGATTGGTCCCAATGCGAAGTTCATCTCAGACCGGTCCCCACTGCGGTGGGAGATCGGTCGATTGGGGAAATGTGACAGACCTCACTGTGATGGGCTGGAGTTCCCGGAGCGGGACCATTGATGGGATCATCCACCCGGGACAGAAAGCTGAAATATCCGCCGGTGCATGTCAGGAGCCGAAGCTCGGCTGCAGAGACTGCGGCCTCCTCTGGGATGCGCTCAGTCCACGGATTTATTTATGAGCCGAATAGCCGAGATGACCAGATATCTTATGGCGTTTTTCACCTGCTCCCTGAACTTGGACTGGGTCGCCGCATAAATAAATGTGTTTGTGCAGCAGCTAAGATTCCTCAGCAAATAGCCGACGTCGTGTAGGATCCATTGAGAATCATTCCGATTTGTTCCAATTCCTGTGATCTTATAATAGGCGAAGTTTAAAACAAACGTCAGCCACAGGAGGATGAAGCTGCCGGAGATGGTGAACAGTAAAACCATGGACTTCCTCCTGCTCTCCATCTCAGGGTCATTGTGGTTATTCCTCTTGCTCTCACCCCTCAGCCCCTTACGTACGCGACTGGCCACTAAATGTGCCGGACTGTCAGACCGTTGAGCAGCAGGATTACAGCGAAAGGAAGGAAAGGAGTTAAAACCATGTTGAGCCAGTCAAACGCGACCCACCCGGGGTTAGTGAAATAACTGTCCAACCTGCTACAGCCCCACGTAACATTGTCAATAATTAATCGGGGTTCACGTGTGAAGTAGCGCGGAACGTTTATCAGACAGAGCAGAACGCCGGCAGCTCCGAGAATCGCAGCCGCAGTTTTCCCGGTGCAATATTTTATTTTCAGCTTCTGACAACAAATGGCGACATAACGATCAAAGATGAAAGTGACTGTGAACCAGACAGAACAGTTTGTAGCTGCATACGTTATTATTTCCATAACACTGCACACAGGGTAGATGTTCACGAAACTCCAATAAAAGTAATGATATCGGATCTGATACAAAATGACCTCGGTGATCACGACCACTAGATCGGCCGCTGCCATGGCCACGAGGTAGCGAGTGGTGCAGGTGCAGAGGCCGCACTTTCCCCGAGACAGGATCGCAATCGCAACTAAATTCACTGCAGAAAGAAAGGAGAACAGACAGAGGACATTACTGGACATAGAAACATAGAAAATAGGTGCAGAGAAGGCCATTTGGCCCTTCGAGCCAACTCCGCCATTCATTATGATCATGGCTGAACATCCACAATCAGTAACCCGTGCCTGCCTTCTCCCCATTTCCCTTGATTCCGCTAGCCCCTAGAGCTTTACCGAACTCTTTTTAACATTCATCTAGTGTATTGGCCTCTATTGCTTTCCGTGGCAAAGAATTTCACAAATTCACAACTCTGCGTGAAAAAGTTTACTCTCATCTCAGTTTTAAACGGCCTCCCCTTTATCCTTGCACTGCGACCGCTCGTTCTGGACTCCCCCAACATTGGGAACATTGTTCCAGCATCTCGCATGTCTAGTCTTTTTCTAATTGTACTAGACTAAGTGGGCCACGTTAGGTCCCTGGCACACTGGAGCCCTGGTCCCCCAATGCAACCAGTTCCCCAACGTAATATTCCACCACTGACCGTTCCCCCAACGCAATATTGCACCACTCACCCATCGTTCCTAACTGCGCAGGAGCAGCTGACGTTTTTAAAGTTAAAAATGGCTATAACGTAAAATATAAGATCAATGCAAACGCATCTCACTCTCCCTCTTCAGTCCCATATTCCCCTCCTCCATCATCCTCCCTCTCCCCACTCTCCATCAACCTTCCTCTGCTTCACCCCCTCATTCCATCCCTCCCCTTTTCCCTCGTTCCCCTCCCCTCCCCCATTACATTGCCATCCCTCTTCCTACCCCTATCCCCCTCGATTTCCCCTCGTCGCCCAGGGAATCCTTGCTCACTCCCCCTCCTCTTCACCCTGTGTGTGTGTGTGTGTGTGTGTGTGTGTGTGTGTGTGTGTGTGTGTGTGTGTGTGTGTGTGTGTGTGACTATCACTCTCTCTGTCTCTTTCTCTCTGTCCAGTTCTGTTGTCTATTTCGCTTCTCTCTCTATCTCTCTCTCCCCAGTAGACCAGGCTGTGTACATGCCCAGGGGTGGGTTGTAGTGTGTATCGACGGTGCTGCAGAGACAGGTTACTGTGGAAGCTTGAAAAAGTAGAGAAGGCTGCAGGAGTCAACGTTCTTACACTTACACTTACACTTCCAGAGAGATCCTTACCACTGAGATTATCCCCGCAGCTGTAGAATTGAAATGAAGGCACAGATATGATGGCAATAAACAGCAGGAGGACTGGTGCTCTCTGAAATACACTGTCGTAGAGTGGGGAGGGAGAGTGAGAGGCCGAGGCTCGCTACTCTCCCTCTAATGTCATTAGAAACGGGAATAGTGCCGGAGGATTGGCGTACTGCGCATGTTGTTCCATTGTTTAAAAAGGGGTCTAAGAGTAAACCTAGCAATTATAGACCTATTAGTTTGACGTCAGTGGTGGGCAAATTAATGGAAAGAATACTTAGAGATAATATATATAAGCATCTGGATAAACAGGGTCTGATTAGGAACAGTCAACATGGATTTGTGCCTGGAAGGTCATGTTTAACTAATCTTCTTGAATTTTTTGAAGATGTTACTCGGGAAATTGATGAGGGTAAAGCAGTGGATGTTGTGTATATGGACTTCAGTAAGGCCTTTGACAAGGTTCCTCATGGATGGTTTCGTTAAGAAGGTTCAATGGTTGGGTATTAATGGTGGAGTAGCAAGATGGATTCAACAGTGGCTGAATGGGAGATGCCAGAGAGTAATGGTGGATGGTTGTTTGTCAGGTTGGAGGCCAGTGACGAGTGGGGTGCCACAGGGATCTGTGTTGGGTCCACTGTTGTTTGTCATGTACATCAATGATCTGGACGATGGTGTGGTAAATTGGATTAGTAAGTATGCAGATGATACTAAGATAGGTGGGGTTGCGGGTAATGAAGAAGAGTTTCAAAGTCTACAGAGAGATTTATGCCAGTTGGAAGAGTGGGCTGAAAGATGGCAGATGGAGTTTAATGCTGATAAGTGTGAGGTGCTACATCTTGGCAGGACAAATCAAAATAGGACGTACATGGTAAATGGTAGGGAATTGAAGAATGTAGGTGAACAGAGGGATCTGGGAATAACTGTGCACAGTTCCATGAAAGTGGAATCTCATGTAGATAGGGTGGTAAAGAAAGCTTTTGGTGTGCTGGCCTTTATAAATCAGAGCATTGAGTATAGAAGTTGGGATGTAATGTTAAAATTGTACAAGGCATTGGTGAGGCCAATTCTGGAGTATGGTGTACAATTTTGGTCGCCTAATTATAGGAAGGATGTCAACAAAATAGAGAGAGTACAGAGGAGATTTACTAGAATGTTGCCTGGGTTTCAGCAACTAAGTTACAGAGAAAGGTTGAACAAGTTAGGGCTTTATTCTTTGGAGCGCAGAAGGTAAAGGGGGGACTTGATAGAGGTTTTTAAAATGATGAGAGGGATAGACAGAGTTGACGTGGAAAAGCTTTTCCCACTGAGAGTAGGGAAGATTCAAACAAGGGGACATGACTTGAGAATTAAGGGACTGAAGTTTAGGGGTAACATGAGGGGGAACTTCTTTACTCAGAGAGTGGTAGCTGTGTGGAATGAGCTTCCAGTGAAGGTGGTGGAGGCAGGTTCGTTTTTATCATTTAAAAATAAATTGGATAGTTATATGGATGGGAAAGGAATGGAGGGTTATGGTCTGAGCGCAGGTATATGGGACTAGGGGAGATTATGTGTTCGGCACGGACTAGAGGGGTCGAGATGGCCTGTTTCCGTGCTGTAATTGTTATATGGTTATATGGTTAAGCAGGGCCGGAACTGTGCCGCCAACAGACGGCGCTCCAGCCTCAGCGCCGCGGTCAAATGCCGCACGCCGGGGAGACTTTTGCGCCCCACCATCCTTCTAAATTCCTGTAACTACAAGCCTAGTCGTTCCAATCTTTCCTCATATGACAGTCCCGCCATCCTGGGGATTAACCTTGTTAACCTATGCTGCACAGCCTCATTAGCAAGGATATCCTTCCTCAAATTAGGAGACCAAAACGGCACACAATACTCCAGATGTGGTCTCACCGGGGCCCTGTACAAATGCAGATGGAGTTATTTACTCCCTGATCCTCTCGTTATGAAGGCCAACATAACTTTCTTCACTGGTACACAAAATTGCTGGGGGAACTCAGCGGGTGCAGCAGCATCTATGGAGCGAAGGAAATAGGCGACGTTTCGGGCCGAAACCCTTCTTCAGACTGATAGGGGGTGGGGAAAGAAAGAAGGACAAAGGGAGGAGGAGGAGGAGCCCGAGGGCGGGCGGATGGGAGGAGACAGCTAGAGGGTGGAGGAAGGGGAGGGGGGGAGGGGACAGCACGGGCTAGCCAAATTGGGAGAATTCAATGTTGATGCCAAGGGGACGCAAGGACCCCAGACGGAATATGAGGTGCTGTTCCTCCAATTTCCGCTGGTGCTCACTCTGGCAATGGAGGAGACCCAGGACAGAGAGGTCGGATTGGGAATGGGAGGGGGAGTTGAAGTGCTGAGCCACCGGGAGATCAGGTAGGTTATTGCGGACTGAGCGGAGGTGTTCGGCGAAACGGTCGCCCAACCTACGCTTGGTCTCACCGATGTAGATCAGCTGACATCTAGAGCAGCGGATGCAGTAGATGAGGTTGGAGGAGATACAGGTGAACCTTTGTCGCACCTGGAACGACTGCTTGGGACCTTGAATGGAGTCGAGGGGGGAGGTGAAGGGACAGGTGTTGCATTTCTTGCGGTTGCAACGGAAAGTGCCCGGGGAGGGGGTGGTGCGGGAGGGAAGTGAAGAATTGACGAGGGAGTTGCGGAGGGAGCGGTCTTTGCGGAAGGCAGACATGGGGGGAGATGGGAAGATGTGGCGAGTGGTGGGGTCACGTTGGAGGTGGCGGAAATGGCGGAGGATTATGTGTTGTATTTGCCGGCTGGTGGGGTGAAAGGTGAGGACCAGAGGGACTCTGCCCTTGTTGCGTGTGCGGGGATGGGGAGAGAGAGCAGCGTTACGGGGTATGGATGAGACCCTGGTGTGAGCCTCATCTATGGTGGCGGAGGGGAATCCCCGTTCCCTGAAGAACGAGGACATTTCCGATGCCCTGGTATGAAATGTCTCATCCTGGGAACAGATGCGGCGTAGGCGGAGGAATTGGGAGTAGGGGATGGAGTCTTTACAGGGGGCAGGGTGGGAAGACGTGTAGTCCAGATAGCCATGTGAGTCAGTGGGTTTATAATGTATGTCGGTCAGGAGTCTGTCCCCTGCGATGGAGATGGTGAGGTCAAGGAATGGTAGGGAAGTGTCTGAAATCGTCCAGGTGTATTGGAGTGCCGGATGGAAGTTGGTGGTGAAGTGGATGAAGTCAGTCAGTTGTGTGTGGGTGCAGGAGGTGGCACCAAAGCAGTCGTCAATGTAGCGGAGGTAGAGGTCGGGGATGGGGCCCTGGTATGCATTGAACAAGGATTGTTCAACGTGCCCGACAAAGAGGCCGGCGTAGCTGGGGCCCATGCGTGTGCCCATAGCTACGCCTTGTGTTTGGAGGAAATGGGAGGAGTCAAATGTAAAGTTATTGAGGGTGAGGACCAACTCCGCTAAGCGGAGGAGAGTGTCAGTGGCTGGGTATAGGTTGCTCCTCTGGTCGAGGAAGAACCGGAGGGCTCTGAGGCCATCCTGGTGGGGGATGGAGGTGTAGAGTGACCGGACATCCATGGTGAAGATGAGGGGGTGAGGGCCCAGAGAGTGGAATGCGTGGAGGCGGCGGAGAGTGTCTGAGGTGTCTAGAACATAGGTGGGGAGGGATTTGACCAAGGGGGATAGGATGGAGTCAAGGTATGTGGAGATGAGTTCGGTGGGGCACGAACACGCAGAGACAATGGGTCTGCCGGGAGAGCCGGGTTTGTGGATTTTGGGGAGAAGGTAAAAACGGGCCGTGCGGGGCTGGGGAACGATGAGTTTGGAGGCTTGGTCAGGTAGGGCGTGGGAATTGATGAAGTCGGTGATGGTGCTAGAGATGGTGGCCTGGTGCTCGTCAGTGGGGTCATGGTCCAAGGGTAAGTAGGAGGAGGTGTCCGAGAGTTGGCGCGTGGCCTCAGCTTTGTAGAGATCGACGCGCCAGACTACCACGGCACCTCCCTTGTCGGCTGGTTTGATGACCCAGTCTGGGTTTGTGCGGAGTGATTCGATGGCAGTGCGTTCAGAGGGGGAAAGATTGGAGTGAGAAAGGGGAGTGGAGAAGTTGAGGCGGTTGACGTCGCGGCGGCAGTTCTGAATGAAGAGTTCCAGAGCCGGGACTTTCTGAGGGGGGTTCCACGAGGAGGGGGTGCGTTGGAGACGGGAAAAGGGGTCATCATTAGGGGGCGAGGACTCCTTACCATGGAAGTGCGCTGTGAGGCGGAGACGACGGTAGAAGCTCTCCAAGTCATGGTGGGCGCGGAACTCATTGAGATGGGGACGGAGGGGGACAAAGGTGAGACCTCTGCTGAGGACAGACCGTTGGGTGGGGGAGAGGGGGAGGTCGGGGGGGATGGTGAACACCCGGCAGGGGTGGGAGTTGGGGCCAGAGGAAGGCAGGTGGTTAGACTGGGTAGGGGGTTGTGGGTGTTGGAGGGGTGGTGGGTGGTCAGGGGGTGATAACTTTCTTCACTGCCTGCTTTACTTTCAGTGACTGGTATACAAGTCACCCAGGTTTCGTTGCACTTCCCTTTCTCCAAATCTGACACCATTGATATAATGGTGAAGAAACTCAGCGGATGAGGCAGCATCTATAGAGAGAAGGAATTGGCGAAGTTTCGGGTCGAGACCCTTCTTCAGACTGATGTCAGGAGCGGGGGTAAGACAAAGAAAGAATGTAGGCGGAGACAGTCGAACGTGGGAGAACTGGGAACGGGGGGATGCAGAGGGAGAGAGCAAGGGCTACCTTAATTTAGAGCGGAATGGTACCATTCGGGGTGTTAGAGTTAGGGTATGGGTTAGGGTTAGTGTTAGGGTTAGGGTTAGGGTTAGGGTTAGGGTTAGGGTTAGGGTTAGGGTTAGGGTTAGGGTTAGGGTTAGGGTTAGGGTTAGGGTTAGGGTTAGGGTTAGGGTTAGGGTTAGGGTTAGGGTTAGGGTGCCACAGCTGTGGGCCAGTGGAAACCAATTTCCAAACTTGTTAACACAAAGCTGATGTCACTTGCAATATCCTTGGCATAGGAACTTCTTGCAGAGGGTGATGAATCTCTGGAATTCACTATCCCGGAGTATTGTGACGCATGGAACACTTTTATTTATCAGGAGGTATTTACAGAGGTTAGGGTTAGGGTTAGGGTTAGGGTTAGGGTTCTGATGAGTACAGATATTATAAACGGAGGAGCTGAAACAGCGGCGCCGGAAAGGCAGCGCCGAAAAGTACCCGACCCGCTGCTGCCGCTCGCACCACCAAGCGACCCCGACCCCGGACGAAACGCAAGCCAGCACATAATGCAGCACCACCGTTGCCCAGACTGTTTGTAGTTATTGACCTATGACCTGGGTATGCGCAGTCGGAATACCGAACTAGCTTATTACTTAACTTTTCCTGTACTCTCTTTCCCTTTAACTCCATCCTTGTATTTCAAATTTGTCTCCTTCCCACTACTATTTGGTTTTAAATTATTCTTCGATTTTCCAGCATCTGCCGTTCCTTCTTGAATATTTTGTCTACTCCTCAGGGAACTCGGGATCTGATGGGGACGAGGAGGGTTCCAGACGGAAGGCAGGGACAATTTAGAAACCAACATGCGGTGGAATCCCATTGTGACGGACTCTATAGTGAAACGTGTCCACAGGACTGGATGTTCTCTGTGATCAATGACTCAGACTTAGTGTAAACCCCTCCCACTCACACCGTCCCGGGGCTGCCTGTCCCGAGCACTGGGACAACACGGCCAAGGTCTCACTGAAAACAAGAACAAGATTTTAGTCGGTCGCGGCAGTGAGGTAAAAAGAGGGTTAGTTTCGGCTGACTGGAAATAAGAAAAAAAATGCAGCGTTAATTCAAAAATATTTAACTGAGAGGATTGACATCACCAGCTTCTTGTACAACAATCATAAATTGAGAGGCTTACAACATGATCAAACTCAGGTTAACACCGGTTAACACACGGAGGTATGAAACTAAAATAAATCTGCTCACATACCGGGTAATCCAACGACAGCAATTATCACGTTCAAGATTTTCGCCACACGATAATATTCCCGAAGCTTTTCCCACATTTTTTCTGCCCAAAGATGTGTCCCAGTGTGCTATCGGTAATCTCTCGGTATGAAATGCTGGCGCAGATCATTCCCGGCGTTCTTATACCATTTAACGCCTCCACAGGGACAGTGAAGTTTCAACAGAGTTAAATATAGAGGTTTTGGAATTATTCACAAACGGATTAGAGCAGCCAAGTGAAATCTCCGCTGCGTCAGGTTGTGATTTATTTTGGGGAATTGTTTGAGACATTTCAACGACAGGGAATTGTGGCGATACAGAGGGATGGAAATTGGGAGCATCATTGTTCCAGCAAAGGGGATAATGTTTCAAACTCCAGAAGATCTATCTGCCCACTTGTTTTTTTCTGATTTCCTTAAATCCACTTCACTCAGAAAGGCAATTCCAAATTTCAGGGTCCTTTTAGGGGCTTCTGGTGCCCAGTTTGAAAATGGACTGTCAAACTTTATCCATAGGTTAGTTTATTTTGTGAACACAAACCAGTTAAAAAGGTGATGCAAACAATTGGGCAGCAGCCATCCGACAACCAAAATTCATTTTGTGAACACAAACTTGTTAAAAAGGTGAGGCAAACAATTGGGCAGCAGCCACCCGACAACCAAAATTCATTTTGTGAACACAAACGTGTTAAAAAGGCGAGGCAAACAATTGGGCAGCATCCACTTTACAGCCACATCGAGTGGACCCACCATGGAGTAAACGTGCGCTCCGTGTTATTTGCAGCGAGAGCCGTGACCCTCTCACTTCCTGGGTCTGGCAGAGACTGAGTGAGGGACTACACTTCCAGGTTTTATAATCCCTCCCCTCTGCCGCCAGAGGGGGCAGCAGAGAGAATGGGAATTTCAACAAAAAAAACATTACTATCTCTCTGATTCTTCATCGATGGGAAAAATCCTCCAGTCCAGGAAGATGGAGGGGGGTTCTGAGCGAGGTGGCCAAAAATGACGGCTGTAGGTGACGGTGTTCTCTCAGAAATCACACCACAGCAAGCCAAAAGCAGTCAAGATCAGACATTTAGTAATATAGATTAAGGGTTTGGACATGCTAGAGGCAGGAAACATGTTCCCGATGCTGGGGGATTCCAGAACCAGGGGCCACAGAAGGAGTGGTAAGCTACTTAGAACGGAGATGAGTAAACACTTTTTCACACAGAGAGTTGCGAGTCTGTGGAATTCTCAGCCTCAGAGGGCGGTGGAGGCCGGTTCCCTGGACACTTTCAAGAGAGAGCTAGATAGGGCTCTTAAAGGTAGCGGAGTCAGGGTATTTGGGGAGAAGGCAGGAACGGGGTACAGATTGTGGATGATCAGACATGATCACATTGAATGGTGGTGCTGGCTCGAAGGGCCGAATGGCCTACTCCTGCACATATTGTCTATTGTCTTTCGTTTGGACAAGCTAGAGGCAGTAAACATGTTTGCAATGTTGGGGGAGTCCAGAACCAGGGGCCACACTTTAAGAATAATGGGTAAGCCATTTGGAACGGAGATGAGGAAAAAAAATCACAGAATGTTGTGAATCTCTGGAATTCTCTGGAGGCCAATTCTCCGGATGTTTTCAAGAGAGAGTTAGATGGAGCTGTAAAGGTTAGTGAGCCAAGGGATATAGGTAGAAGGCAGGAATGATCACAGTGATTGGCGGTGCTGGCTCGAAGAGTCGAATGACCTACTCCTGCACCTATTGTCTATTTTCTACTGTATTTATCCTCCCTATTCCTATCATAATCTCACAAGCCTCACGAAGATCAGCTCTCATCCTTCTAGCCTGCTCAACCTCTCAGGTGCTCAGGCCCTCGAATCTTGGCCAAATCCTCGCAGATCTTCTCTGGGCTCTTCCCAGCTTAACATCATTCCTGGAACTGTGTCCAAAACTGAAAACAAGATTCTAAGTGTGGCCTGGCGAATGTGTTGTACAGCTGCATCATGCCCTTTCATTCTTTCTTTCCTACCTTCTTTCCTTGAGCCACCCAGACATCAGTCTGAAAAAGGGTCTCGACCCGAAACGTCAACCATTCTTCTCTCCGTATTTGCTGCCTCACCCGCTGAGTTACTCCAGCATTTTGTATGCCCTTTCAAATCCTATACTCAATATTCTGACTGATGGAGCCGAATCTGCTGATATACCTTTTGACCATCCTATCTACCTAGGAAGAAACTTATGTACCTACACTCCTGGATCCCATTGCACTACAACCCTCCCCAGAGCCCTGGCATTCACTTTGCAGGTTCTGCCGTGGTTAAACTTCCCAAAATGTAATACCTTGCGCTTTCTGTATTAAACTCCCTCTAACATTCCTCAGCCCACCTACGCAATCGATCAAAGTTTGCTGCAATTTTTGACAACCATCTTCACTATCTACAATACCACCCATTTTAGTGCCATCTGGAAACTTACTAATCATGCCTTGTACGTTCACATCCAAATGATTGATATGGGTGACAAAGAGTAATGAGCCAAGCAAAAACCAATAAACCCTGAGGTACATCACTAGGCACAGTCCTCCAGCACGAAAAATAATGTTGCATCATCGCGCTCTGCTTCCTTCCATGAAGCCACTTTTCCATTCAGGCGATTATCTTTCCTTGGACATCTTTCAATGTATCCTTCCAGAGCAGCTTACCATGCAGAAACTGGTCAAATGTCTTGCTGAAATCAATAATGGCAGCATCTACAGCTCTCCATTTAACCTTCTTTTTGGTCACATCTTCAAATAACTCAATGGGATTCGTGAAACAGGATCTCCTACATAAAATCATGCTGACTATTCTTCATCAGCCCTTGTCCATCTAAATGCATGTATACCATATTTATCAGAATACTCTCTGGTTACTATTAATCACAGATATTAGGCTCATTGGTTAGTCCTGCAACTCTTCAGAAATAGAGGCACAACATATGCCACCGTCCAGTCTTCCGGCATCTCACTCGTATTTAATGATGACTCATCAATCTCAACCAAAGCACATGTCATTTCCTCTGTTGCTTTCCACATTGTCCTCTAATCTGTCTGAGCGAGCCCAGGATATCGGTCTACCTTCTTATACATTAGGACCCTCAGCACATTCTCAATGGTGATGTTAACTGCACTTAAGACACGTCCATTAACAGGGCCACGTTTCCCTCATATATTTCCCCACGGTGGAAGCAGAGGAAAAAATATTAATTGAGTATTTATTGGGACCTCTTTCCTATTCTCAAACTGTCCTGGCATTTTAGTTCTTCACCTTAATCGCACCGTTGTCCATGTTCATCCTGTTGGTGAAAATTTATGCAACGTACCTTGAATTCATCTCCAGAACTACAAGCCCATTTTTCCTTAACCCTTCAGCGGTCCAAACTTCTCCCTGGTTACCTTCGTATATATTTTAAAATCTATATTACTAAAACTCTGATCTTGACCGCTTTTGGCCCACTGTGCTGCGATTTCCGACAGAATGCAGCCAACTACGGCCGTCATTTTAGGTCACCTCACTCAGAGCCCCCCTCCGCCTTATGGGTGCGGAGGATTTTTCCCATCGATGACAAATCAGAGATATAATAATGTTTATTTAAAAATCACCATTCTCTCTGCTGCCCCTGCAGGAGGGAGGGGGAGGGACTATAAAGTGGTGTGCCTCACAGTCCCTGCAAGATGGATGAAGCCAAGGGTCACGTCTCTCTGAGCTCTGAATAACACTGAACAAATGTCTACAAAACTGTGAGTCCCCTTAATGTGGTTTGAAAATGAAAACATGGTTTGTTTGAAGTAAAAAGGCACTGCCTGCAAATGGTTGTTTGGGTGCTTTGGCTTGAAGTTGAAAGGCACTGCTTACTGCAAATGGTGGCTTGGGTGGTTTGGCTTGAAGTTGAAAGGCACTACTTACTGCAAACGGTGGCTTGGGAGCTTTGGTTTGAAGTTGAAAGGCACTACTTACTGCAAATGGTGGCGGGTGCTTTGGCTTGAAGTTGAAAGGCACTACTTAAACTACTTACTGCAAATGGTGGCTTGGGTGCTTTGGCTTGAAGTTGAAAGGCACTACTTACTGCAAATGGTGGCTTGGGAGATTTGGCTTGAAGTTGAAAGGCACTTCTTACTGCAAGTGGTGGCTTGGGTGCTTTGGCTTGAAGGTGAATGGCACTACTTACTGCAAATGGTGGCTTGGGTGCTTTGGCTTGAAGATAAAAGGCACTACTGCAAATGACTTACTTCCTGTTTGCACACTATATTGATTTTAGATAAAACGCTACCACTTACGGCTGTGAGTTTTGGCCATCTTACTCAGTCCCCCTCCGCTGAGCAGGTGCAGAGAAGTCTTCCCATCAATGAAAAATAAAACTGTTATTAGTGTTTTAAAAATGTTGAGAATCTCTGTCCTGTCAATCACGCCATGAAAGCCACACCTTTTCCGGTGGGTGGGGGGGAGGGGTTATAAAACCTGGAAGTGTGGGTGTGGTTCAGTCTCTGCATGATGGGGGAGGGAGAGATCACAACTCTGTCTGAGCTGTGAATCAACTGAACACACTGAATGTCTACTGAATTGTGAGTTTGGTGTTTTGTGTGGTTTTATGGTGGTTTCACCCTGCATGAAATGGTAGGACGCTGTATTTGAATTTGGTGGCCTTGCACCCTGCTTGAAATGGAAGAAACTGCACTTGAATTTGGTGGCCTTGCATCTTGCTTGAAGTGTTATGAAACTGCACTTGAATTTGGTGGCCTTGGATCCTGCTTGAAGTGGTATGAAACTGCACTTGAATTCGGTGGTCTTGCACCCTGCTTGAAGTGGTTGGAAACTGCACTTAAATTCGGTGGCCTTGCACCCTGATTGAAGTGGTAGGAAACTGCACTTGAATTTGGTGGCCTTGCACCCTGTTCATAGTGGTAAGAAACTGCATGCACTTGAATATGGTGGCCTTGAACACTGCTTGAAATGGTAGGAACATGTACATGAATTTGGTGGCCTTGCACCCAGATTGAAATAGTAGGAACATGGATTTTAATTTGGTGGCAGAGAAGAGAAACGATTTGAACTTTTTTCCGCCTTCCATCAGAGTGAGGAATGTGGAGGAGTCACTGTGGTGGATGTTTATGTTAAAATGTGTTCTGTGTGTTCCGTTGCTTTTGATTTGTATTACAGATTTGCAAATGAAATTCCTCGTATGTTGCAAAACAAACTCGAATATTATTCTGATTGTAGGCCATCTGCCCTTTGAGCCAGCCATTCATTGTCATCATGGCTGATCATCCACAATCAGTACCCCGTTCCTGCCTTCTCCCCATATCCCTTGACTCCGCTATCTTTAAGAGCTCTATTTGACTGCCTTGAAACCTATCCAGAGAATTGGCCTCCACTGCCTTCTGAGGCAGATAATTCGACAGATTCATAGCTCTCTGGGTGGAAAATGTTTTTCCTTATCTCCGTTCTAGATGGCCTACCCCTTATTCTTGAACTGTGGCCCCTTGTTCTGCTGCCCCCCCCCCCTCCCCCACATCGGGAACATGTTTCCTGCCTCTAGCGTGTACAATCCCTTAATAACCTTATATGTTTCAGTGATATACCCTCTCATCCTTCTAAATTCCAGCGTATACAAGCCCAATCGCCCCATTCTATCAACATATGAGTGTCACCATCCTGGGAAGTAGCCTTGAGAACCTACGCTGCACTCTCTCAATAGCAAGAATGTTCTTCCTTAAATTTGGAGATCAAAACTGCAGGTATGGTCTCACTAGGATCCTAGTACAACTGCATGATGACCTCTTTGCTCCTATACTCAATTCCAGTTGTTATGAAGGCCAACATGCCATTAGCTTTCTTCACTGCCTGGTATTCCTGCATGCTTACTTTCAGTGACTGAAGAAAAAGATCTCCCAGATCTCGTCGTGCTTCCCCTTTTCCCAACTAGTCACCCTGCATCCTCATAGCATCCTCCTCACAGTTCACAATGCCACCCAGCTTTGTGTCATCTGTAAATTTGCTAATGTTACATTTAATCCCTTCATCTAAATCGTTAATGTATATTGTAAACAGCTGTGGTCCCAGCACCGAACCAGCACCCCACTAGTCACTGCCTGCCACTCTGAAAGGGACCTGTTTATCCCCACCCTTTGTTTCCGGTCTTCCAACCAATTTTCTATTCATCTCAGTAACCTACCCCCAAAACCATGTGCTCAAATATTGCCCACTAATCTCCTATGTGGGATCTTATCAAAAGTTTTCTGAACGCCCAGGTACACTACATCCACTGGTTCTCCCCTGTCCATTTTCTTAGTTACACCCTCCAAATATTCCTGAGGATTAGTCAAGCATGATTTCCCCTTCATAAATCCATGCTGACTCAGACCGATCCTGTTACTGCTATCCAAATGTGCCGCTATTTCATCTTTTATATTTGACTCCAGCATCTTCCCCACCACCGATGTCAGGCTAACTGGTTTATAATTCACTGTTTTCTCTCTCCCGCCTTTCTTAAAGAGTACGATAACATTAGGTACTCTCCAATCCACAGGAACTGATCCTAAATAGATCGAACATTGGAAAATGATCACCAATGCATCCCCGATTTTCAGAGCCACTCCCTTAAGTACCCTGGGATGCAGACCATCAGGCCCTGGGGATTTAACAACCTTCAGTGCCATCAGTCTACCCAATATCACTTCCTGCCTAATGTGAATTTCCTTCAGTTCCTCTGTCACCTTGATCCTCTGGCCAGTAGTATATCAGGGAGATTGTTTGTGTCCTCCTTAGTGAAGACATATCCAAAGTACCTGTTCAACTAGTCTGCCAATGTCTTGTTCCCCCTAATAAATTCAACTGATTGTGGCTTCAAGGTACCAACTTTGGTGTTACCTATATTTTTCATTTTCACATAGAAGCTTTCACTATCCTCCTTTATATTCCTGGCTAGCTTACCTTCATACCTCATCTTTTCTCCCCGTGTTTCCTTTTTAGTTAACTTCTGTTGCTCTTTAAAACGTTCCCAATCCTCTGGCTTCCCGCTCATCTTTGCTATGTTGTACTTCTTCTCTTTTATTTTTATAATGTCCTTGACTTCCTTTGTCAGGCACGATCGCCCCTTACTCCCCTGAGAATCGTTCTTCCTCTTTGGAATGAACTGATCCTGTACCTTCTGTATTATTCCCAGAAACACCTGCCATTGGTGTTCCACTGTCATCTCTGTTAGGGTATTTTTCCAGTCAACATTGGCCAGCTCCTCCCTCATCGCCCCATAGTGCAATTTGTCCAACTGTGATACTGGCACATTCGATTTTCCCATCTCCCTCTCAAATTGTAGATTAAAACCTATGTCTCCTTTACCTCGAGTTCCCTTATCAAATCCGGTTTATTACACAACACTAAATCCAGAATTGCCTTCTCTGGTCAGCTCCAGTACAAACTGCTCTAAGAATCGATCTTGGAGGCACTCCACAATCTCCCTTTCTTGGAGTGCATTACCAACCTGATTTCCCCAGTCTACCTGCATGTTGAAATCCCCCATAACAACCTTTGCGACATGACAATTGTAACTCTTAATTCAACTTGCACCCTATATCGAAACTACTTTTTGGGGGCCTGTAGATAACTCCCATGGGGTATTTTATCCTTACAATTCCTTAATTCCATCCATACTGCCTCTGCATCTCCTGATTCTATGTCACCCCCCGCAAGGGACTGAATTTCATTCCTCACCAACAGAGCCACCCCACCCCCTCTGTGCAACTGTCTGTCTTTGATCCGACGTATACCCTTGAATATTCAGTTCCCAGCCCTGGCCCTCTTGCAGCCATGTTCCTGTAATTCCCACGACATCATGGTTGCCAAATTCTAACTGAGCCTCACGCCCATCTATTTTATTTCTTATACTTCATCCATTCATATGTAATACTTTTAATCAATTAATCCCCTCACCTTTCACATCAATTCCTATTTCACTTGGCCATACTCTCCTATCCGTCCCTGAGCTTTCTACATCTTTAATTCCGGTGTATTTTTTAAACGTTTCTATTCTCTTTCCCTTTAACTCCATCCTTATATTTCCATGACGTCTCGGAGTGGCTGCATGATGTCCTCAAGGTGGGGAGGAACAACTGGAAGCGTTGGGGCATGTGGGCACAAATGATATAGGTACGAAGAGGAAAGAGGGTCTGCAACTTGAGTTCAGGGAATTATGTCAAAGGCTGGAAAGCAGGACCTCCAGAATAGCTATTTCTGGTTCGCTTCCAATACCCCGCGCTAGTGAGGGTAAGAACAGAAATATAGGAGGTATGAATGTCTAACTGAGGAGTTGATGCAGGGGGGCATTTATTTAGGTTTAGAAACATAGATGGCGGATATGTGGGAGTGGGCGCCGTCTGTGTATGGCAGCCTGCCCGCAGTCCGTCTCTACACCTTTTTTTTATTTTATTTTATTTTAAGTCCTGTTAAAAAATGTTAGTGGAGGTCTTCTATGTGGGGGTGGGGGTGGGGAAGGGGGAAACTTTATTTCTTAGTCACCTACCTGGTCGGAGAGGCAGCATCCCTCCAAGCTGCTTCTTCGCCCGGTCCTCGCGGCCTACCATCGAGAATGGAGCGGCGTTTCCTGTCGGGACCGGCCGGGACTACAGCTTCGGCGGCGGTGGCACAGCGCTGGGATACCAACACGGAGCGGGCGATGCCATACCGGGTCGCCGTGCGATAAGCTCCGGAGCGCTGTGGCCGTTGATCCCAACATCGCGGAGCTGGGGCTGCGGGCGGCGCTGGATTTGGAGCGCCGCAGAGCCAGGGTTCGTGTTCGAGTTCGCCGGGGTCGGAGCTCCAACCGGCGCGGCCTGAGGACTACGAGTGCCCCGGTCTCCAGGGAGGAGGCAGCCGCTCCAGACTTTTCCAAGCCGCTGAGGAATGTTTCACCCGACGCCGAAGTTCCATCTTCACGGCAAGAGGGCCCTGAAAATCATCGGACTGGCTGCACGGCCACAAATGGGCCCCGACCTCGGGTGTTTCACAGAGGAAGAGGATTTAACTTTCTGGTGCCTTTCCCCACAGTGGAAAGTTTTGATTCTGCTGTGGGGGGGACGTTTGTGTTGAACTCTATAATGTGTTGTGTCCATTTTATTCTTTTTTTTTAAACCTTTTTCTATGGTTTGTAATGGAACTTATTATTTAATTTATGTAAAGCACTTTGGTATCAATGCGAGTTGACTTAAAACGTGCTATATAAATAAAACTTACTTACGTACTTACTAGAAGATAGGTGCTGGAGGATGCCATTCGGCCCTTCGAGCCAGTTGTGCCGAAGGGCCTGTTTCCACACTGTATTAATCTATAATACTATGACTACCTCTCAACCCCTCCGTCTCCCCTTCCCTCTGGCCCCCTCTTCAGATTCTGGCCCTATGTCCCACTACATCTCCCTCTGCATGCACCTTTCCCCCCACTCTGCCGCCCTCCCAAACGTACCTTTCCCATTCCTTTCATGCTCTCCCCATAACATTGCTCCATCCTAAACTAAACCTCTCCTCCCATCACACTGCTCCCATCACACTGCTCCCTCTCACCCCTCCTCTCCCTCTCTCCCTGTCATACCCCTCCCCTTTTGACCTCCAACTCTCACTCTCTCCAGTCACATCGCCCCCTTTCCCCATCACGCCGCACCCTCATTCCCCTCCTCCACTCTCTCTCTCTACTCCATCATTCCTCTCTCCCCTCAACCTATTCCACTCTCCCAATCACAGTGCACCTTCACACCCCTCCACTCCGTCTCTCCACATCACACTGCTTCCTATTTGTCCCCCTCCAACCTCTCCCATCACACTTACCTCTCTATTCTGCTCTTCACACCCCACTTCATCTCTCCCCATCACATTGCTTCCTCTTTAGCCCCCATCTCCAACCTCTCCCTTCGCACCTCCCTCTCTATTATCCTCTTCCTCCTCTCTCCCCTCCTCCTCTCCATCTCTCCCCATCTCACTGCTCCCCGTCTCTCATCCTCCTCCTCTTCCTCGCAATCTCCCTCTCCCACAGGTGGGTGATTTCCATTAGACCTGGGCTACACCAACTTCTACCAAAGTGTTACAAGTGGAGAATCCTGCAGCCACCTGTTTATTCTACTGACCCAGTAAACGAACTGGCATCACGTCGGAAGTGTGGGGATTGCGGGGATGGTGAGAGGAGGGTGCGCACTGCCTAGCCTTGGTAATAAACAAGTAAAACGCGGGGCTGGTGTAGTGTGGGTGCCGGTGGATGAGATAAACCGGATCTGGACTCAGTGAAGGCTGGGCTTTGGGAAGATTACAAGAGGCGGGCCACGCTCAGGAAGGAGATGGGACAGTGGTCACACCAGGGTAAGGGAACACCAGACGGACATTTCACATGTGGGAGACTGGAAAATCATTCTGGGGTTGGTTATACCAGACAGATCACTTTCAAGGGTAGGATCTGAATCACGGTGGGAGATGGGACGATTGGTCCCAATGCGAAGTTCATCTCAGACCGGTCCCCACTGCGGTGGGACATCGGTCGATTGGGGAAATGTGACAGATCTCACTGTGATGGGCTGGAGATCCCGGAGCGGGACCATTGATGGGATCATCCACCCGGGACAGAAAGCTAAAATATCCGCCGGTGCATGTCAGGAGCCGAAGCTCGGCTGGCAGAGACTGCGGCCTCCTCTGGGATGCGCTCAGTCCACGGATTTATTTATGAGCCGAATAGCCGAGATGACCAGATATCTTATGGCGTTTTTCACCTGCTCCCTGAACTTGGACTGGGTCGCCGCATAAATAAATGTGTTTGTGCAGCAGCTAAGATTCCTCAGCAAATAGCCGACGTCGTGTAGGATCCATTGAGAATCATTCCGATCATTTCCAATTCCTGTGATCGTATAATAGACGAAGTTTAAAACAAACGTCAGCCACAGGAAGATGAAGCTGCCGGAGATGGTGAACAGTAAAACCATGGACTTCCTCCTGCTCTCCATCTCAGGGTCATTGCGATTATTCCTCTTGCTCTCACCCCTCAGCCCCTTACGTACGCGACTGGCCACTAAAATGTGCCGGACTGTCAGACCGTTGAGCAGCAGGATTACAGCGAAAGGAAGGAAAGGAGTTAAAACCATGTTGAGCCAGTCAAACGCAACCCACCCGGGGTTAGTGAAATAACTGTCCATCCTGATACAGTCCCACGGGACATTGTCAATAATTAATCGGGGTTCACGTGTGAAGTAGCGCGGAACGTTTATCAGACAGAGCAGAACGCCGGCAGCTCCGAGATCGCAGCCGCAGTTTTCCCGGTGCAATATTTTGTTTTCAGCTTCTGACAACAAATGGCGACATAACGAACAAAGGTGAAAGTGACTGTGAACCAGACAGAACAGTTTGTAGCTGCATACGTTATTATTTCCATAACACTGCACACAGGGTAGATGTTCACGAAACTCCAATAAAAGTAATGATAACCGATCTGATACAAAATGACCTCGGTGATCACGACCACTAGATCGGCCGCTGCCATGGCCACCAGGTAGCGAGTGGTGCAGGTGCAGAGGCCGCACTTTCCCCGAGACAGGATCGCAATCGCAACTAAATTCACTGCAGAAAGAAAGGGGAACAGACAGAGGACATTACTGGACATAGAAACATAGAAAATAGGTGCAGAGGAGGCCATTTGGCCCTTCGAGCCAACACCGCTATTCATTATGATCATGGCTAAACATCCACAAGCAGTAACCCGTGCCTGCCTTCTCCCCATTTCCCTTGATTCCGCTAACCGAGCTCTACCGAACTCTTTTTAACATTCATCCAGTGAATTGGCCTCTATTGCTTTCCGTGGCAGAGAATTTCACAAATTCACAACTGCGTGAAAAATTTCATTCTCATCTGTTTTCAACGACCTCCCCTTTATCCTTGCACTGTGACCCCTCGTTCTGGACTCCCCCAACATTGGGAACATTGTTCCAGCATCTCGCATGTCTAGTCTTTTTCTAATTGTACTAGACTAAGTGGGACACGTTAGGTCCCTGGCACACTGGAGCCCTGGTCCCCCAATGCAAATAGTTCCCCAACGTAATATTCCACCACTCACCGTTCCCCCAACGCAATATTGCACCACTCACCCATCGTCCCTAACTGCGCAGGAGCAGCTGACGTTTTTAAAGTTAAAAATAGCTATAACGTAAAATATAAGATCAATGCAAACGCATCTCACTCTCCCTCTTCAGTCCCCTATTCCCCTCCTCCATCATCCTCCCTCTCCCCACTCTCCATCAACCTTCCTCTGCTTCGCCCCCTCATTCCCTCTCCCATTACATTGCCATCTCTCTTCCTACCCATATTCCCCTCGATTTTACCTCGTCGCCCAGGGAATCCTTGCTCACTCCCCTTCCTCTTCACCCTCTGTGTGTGTGTGTGTGTGTGTGTGTGTGTGTGTGTGTGTGTGTGTGTGTGTGTGTGTGTGTGTGTGTGTGTGTGTATGTGCGTGTGTGTGTGTGTGTGTGTGTGTGTGTGTGTGTGTGTGTCTGTCTGTATCTCTCTCTCTCTTTCTGTCTCTCGTTCTCTGTGTGTGTGTGTGTGTGTGTGTGTGTGTGTGTGTGTGTGTGTGTGTGTGTGTGTGTGTGTGTGTGTGTATGTGTGACTATCACTCTCTCTGTCTCTTTCTCTCTGTCCAGTTCTGTTGTCTCTTTCGCTTCTCTCTCTATCTCTCTCTCCCCAGTAGACCAGGCTGTGTACAAGCCCAGGGGTGGGTTGTAGTGTGTATCGACGGTGCTGCAGAGACAGGTTACTGTGGAAGCTTGAAAAAGTAGAGAAGGCTGCAGGAGTCAACGTTCTTACACTTACACTTACACTTCCAGAGAGATCCTTACCACTGAGATTATCCCCGCAGCTGTAGAATTGAAATGAAGGCACAGATATGATGGCAATAAACAGCAGGAGGACTGGTGCTCTCTGAAATACACTGTCGTAGAGTGGGGAGGGAGAGTGAGAGGCCGAGGCTCGCTACTATCCCTCTAAGCAGGGCCGGAACTGTGCCGCCAACAGACGTCGCTCCAGCCTCAGCGCCGCGGTCAAATGCCGCACGCCGGGGAGACTTTTGCGCCCCACCATCCTTCTAAATTCCTGTAACTACAAGCCCAGTCGTTCCAATCTTTCCTCATATGACAGTCCCGCCATCCCGGGGATTAACCTTGTTAACCTATGCTGCACAGCCTCAATAGCAAGGGTATCCTTCCTCAAATTGGGAGACCAAAACGGCACACAATACTCCAGATGAGGTCTCACCGGGGCCCTGTACAAATGCAGATGGAGTTATTTACTCTCTGATCCTCTCGTTATGAAGGCCAACATAACTTTCTTCACTGCCTGCTTTACTTTCAGTGACTGGTATACAAGTCACCCAGGTTTCGTTGCACTTCCCTTTTTCCTAATCTGACACCATTGATATAATGGTGAAGAAACTCAGCGGATGAGGCAGCATCTATAGAGAGAAGGAATTGGCGAAGTTTCGGGTCGAGACCCTTCTTCAGACTGATGTCAGGAGCGGGGGTAGGACAAAGAAAGAATGTAGGCGGAGACAGTCGAACGTGGGAGAACTGGGAACGGGGGGATGCAGAGGGAGAGAGCAAGGGCTACCTTAACTTAGAGCGGAATGGTACCATTCGGCGCCTCCGTTTCGGCGCCTCCGTTTCGGGGTGTTAGAGTTAGGGTTAGGGTATGGGTTAGGGTTAGGGTTAGGGTTAGGGTATGGGTTAGGGTTAGGGTTAGGGTTAGGGTTAGGGTTAGGGTTAGGGTTAGGGTTAGGGTTAGGGTTAGGGTTAGGGTTAGGGTTAGGGTTAGGGTTAGAGTTAGGGTCAGGGTATGGGTTAGGGTTAGGGTTAGGGTGCCACAGCGGTGGGCCAGTGGAAACCAATTTCCAAACTTGTTAACACAAAGCTGATGTCACTTGCAATATCATTGGCATAGGGACTTCTTGCAGAGGGTGATGAATCTCTGGAATTCACTATCCCGGAGTATTGTGACGCATGGAACACTTTTATTTATCAGGAGGTATTTACAGAGGTTAGGGTTAGGGTTAGGGTTAGGGTTAGGGTTCTGATGAGTACAGATATTATAAACGGAGGAGCTGAAACAGCAGCGCCGGAACGGCAGCGCCGAAAAGTACCCGACCCGCTGCTGCCGCTCGCAGCACCAAGCGACCCCGACCCCGGACGAAACGCAAGCCAGCACATAATGCAGCACCACCGTTGTCCAGACTGTTTGTAGCTATTGACCTATGACCTGGGCATGCGCAGTCGAAATACCGAACTCGCTTATTACTTAACCTTTCCTGTACTCTCTTTCCCTTTAACTCCATCCTTGTATTTCAAATTTGTCTCCTTCCCTCTACTATTTAGTTTTAAATTGTTCTCCGAGGCTGAACACCGGGATGCCTTTCACGGAGTCGGTGCGTGGATGCAAGTTAGAATATCAGGCTCAGCTCCGACTGCTTCAGCGGAGAAGACTAAAAGCGATGAGCGGGGTAAAGGGCGGGGCGGCGATGAGCAGTCACACGCTGCAATACGCGGAATGGTCCTTTCTGTAGTTAACCCTGCTCGCAGTCTCTGTTCGGGCCGAGTTCGCTGATTAGCCGGTACCAGACGTGTTTTACCAGGACTCTGGGAACTCGGAGGTAGACAAATGTGTTGGAGAAACTCAGCGGGTGCGGTAGCATCTATGGAGCGAAGGAAATGGGCAACGTTTCGAGCCGAAACGTTGCCTATTTCCTTCGCTCTATAGATGCTGCCGCACCCGCTGAGTTTCTCCAGCACTTTTGTCTACCTTCGATTTTCCAGCATTTGCCGTTCCTTCTTGAATATTTTGTCTACTCCTCAGGGAACTCGGCATCTGATGGGGACGAGGAGGGTTCCAGACGGAAGGCAGGGACAATTTAGAAACCAACATGCGGTGGAATCCCATTGTGACAGACTCTATAGTGAAACGTGTCCACAGGACTGGATGTTCTCTGTGATCAATAACTCAGACTTAGTACTTCACAATGTAAACCCCTCCCACTCACACCGTCCCGGGGCTGCCTGTCCCGAGCACTGGGACAACTCGGCCAAGGTCTCACTGAAAACAAGAACAAGATTTTAGTCGGTCGCGGCAGTGAGGTAAAAAGAGGGTTAGTTTCGGCTGACTGGAAATAAGAAAAAAAATGCAGCGTTAATTCAAAAATATTTAACTGAGAGGATTGACATCACTAGCTTCTTCTTGTACAACAATCATAAATTGAGAGGCTTACAACATGATCAAACTCAGGTTAACACCGGTTAACACACGGAGGTATGAAACTAAAATAAATCTGCTCACATACCGGGTAATCCAACGACAGCAATTATCACGTTCAAGATTTTCGCCACACGATAATATTCCCGAAGCTTTTCCCACATTTTTTCTGCCCAACGATGTGTCCCAGTGTGCTATCGGTAATCTCTCGGTATGAAATGCTGGCGCAGATCATTCCCGGCGTTCTTATACCATTTAACGCCTCCACATGGACAGTGAAGTTTCAACAGAGTTAAATATAGAGGTTTTGGAATTATTCACAAACGGATTCGAGCAGCCAAGTGAAATCTCCGCTGCGTCAGGTTGTGATTTATTTTGGGGAATTGTTTGAGAAATTTCAACGACAGGGAATTGTGGCGATACAGAGGGATGGAAATTGGGAGCATCATTGTTCCAGCAAAGGGGATATTGTTTCAAACTCCAGAAGATCTATCTGCCCACTTGTTTTTTTCTAATCTCCTTAAATCCACTTCACTCAGAAAGGCAATTCCAAATTTCAGGGTCCTTTTCGGGGCTTCTGGTGCCCAGTTTGAAAATGGACTGTCAAACTTTGTCCATTGGTTAGTTCAACAGATGGCCTCGCACTAAAATGGCTCCTCCACTATGCTTCGCTGCTCAATATTATCGCGGCTCATCTGACTGTAACCTTAACCCCACAATCCTGGCGACCCTGGTAACCGCTGCCTTCTGAGGAGGAACGTCCCAAAGACTCACGACACTTTCTGAACAGAGCTGTCCTAAACATAAATAAACATACGTTAGGGCACAGTTCCCCCTACATTTCTCCCTCCCTTCCTTATTTCGCCCACTCTCTGTAGCATTCCTCTCTCCCCATCTATGTACTTCTCCGCATCCTCTCCCCATCAACTCATCTCTCTTCCCTTACCCTACCCTCTTATCTTGCTCTCACTGTATCTTCCCCTCGCGTTCCCCACTGTATCTTTCTGACACCTCCCTCTCTCCGCGCCGACCGCTGTTGCCTCACGTTGTCACTACTCATTCGCCCTGACCTCCCCTCACTCAGAGCTCCCGTGGATTTGGAAGCAACAGCACCAAAGAAAAGCAGGAGAAAACACCGATTGGCTCTAGCCCGAGTGGTAGGAGAGTTAGAAGTGAGTCAGAGAGGGGAAACTGTTGAAAAGGAGAGGCAAAGCACAGGCAGACTTTACTCAGAGCTCCCGTGGATTTGGAAGCAACAGCAACAAAGGGAAGCAGGAGAAAACACTGATTGGCTCTAGCCCGAGTGGAAGGAGAGTTAGAAGTGAGTCAGAGGGGGAAACCAGTTGAAAAGGAGAAGCAAAGCACAGGCAGAGCTCCCGTGGATTTGGAAGCACAGCAACAAAGAGAATCAGGAGAAAACACGGATATGCACTAGCCCGAATGGGAGGAGAGTTAGAAGTGAGTTAGAGGTGGAAAAGTTGAAAACTGAGGAATTTGGTTTGTAAATTGGTAAATTCGGCAATTTATCAGTCAATATAAGCAAGAATGCTCTTAGGGAGCGGCCCTGTAAGAAAAGTGTGAGTCTTTGGCTCGAGAGTCTTCGGCGAGGAGGCTGAGGAGAGGAGGCTACACAAAATGCTGGAGAGGGAGAGACAAAGAAGGAGATGTCAGGCAAGCTGATTCAGTGTGATGCTTGCAGTATGTGGAAGGTCAAGGACAGTGCTGGTGCCTCTGGCTGCTACAAATGTGAGAAGTGCATCCAGGTACTGCTCCTGAAGGACTGTGTTGGGGAACTGGAGAAGCAAGTGGATGACTTTGGGTTAGTCCGAGAAACTGAGTCGTTCCTCGACAAGTCCTACAGTAAGTTTGTTACACCTAAGGTACTGGAAGAGAGAAGGTGGGTGACGGTGAGAAAGAGAGGGAAGCATGGAATGCAAACGTCCCCGGGTGTTGTACCTCTTGTGAACAGGTTCACCCACTTAGAAGCTGTAGGGACAGAAGACGTTATTACACTGAACGGCGGTCTGGCTTGCGAAGCAAAAAGGGCTCTTGAGCCAAAACCAAAAAGGCCAACATCAGGCAACGCCATTGTAGTGGGAGACTCCATTGTGAGAGGTACGGTCAGGGGTTTCTGCGGCAACAGACGGGATACAAGGATGGCGTGCTGCCTTCCTGGTGCCAGGATCCAGGATGTCATGGACAGAGTGCAGAAATTCCTCAAGGGCGAAGGTGAACAGCCGGAAGTGGTAGTGCATGTCGGTACAAATGTTGTCGGAAAGAAGGGGATGAATATTCTGCAGCATGACTTCAGAGAGTTCGTAAAAATGCTGAAAAGCAGGACCTCCATTGTTGTTATCACCGGTTTGCTTCCAGTACCTCGTGCTGGCGAGAGCAGGAACAGGGAGATATGGGGCCTGAATGTGTGGCTGAGGAACTGGTGCACGGGGCAGGGATTTAGATTCTTAGATCACTGGGATCTGTTTTGGAGCAAGGGGGAACTGTACAAAAGGGACGGATTGCATCTTAACAGGTGGGGGACCAGCATTCTGGCAGGTAGGTTTGCCGCTGCTACACGGGTGGTTTTAAACTGAATAAGGGCGGTGGGGTGTCAAATGGGATAGTCGAGGATGGATTTAAAGGGAAAGGGTTTCTTAAATGTGTGAGCAAAGAGACAGAGAGGTATAAAATGAGGGTAGAAGCAATAGGTAGCAAGGTGAATGTAAAAATGGCAGGCAGACAAATCCAGGGCAAAAATCAAAAAGGGCCACTTTTCAACATAATTGTATGGGGTAAGAGTACTGTAAAAACAAGCCTGAAGGCTTTGTGTCTCAATGCAAGGAGCATTCGTAATAAGGTGGATGAGTTGAATGTGCAGATAGCTATTAATTACTATGATATAGTTGGGATCACAGAGATATGGCTCGAGGGTGACCAAGGCTGGTAGCTGAACATCCAGGGATATTCAATATTCAGGGTGGGGTAGCATTGCTGGTTAGAGAGGTGATTAACGCAATAGAAAGGAAGGACATTAGCTTGGAGGGTGTGGAATCGATATGACTAGAGCTGTGAAACATTAAGGGGCAGAAAACGCTAGTGGGAGTTGTGTACAGGCCACCTAACAGTAGTAGTGGAGTTGCGGGTGGCATCAAACAGGAAATTAGAAATGCGTTCAACAAAGGTAAAACAGTTATAATGGGTGACTTCAATCTACATATAGATTGGGTGACTCAAATTGGCAGGGGTGCTGAGGAAGAGGATTTCTTGGAATAACAGCGGGATAGTTTTCTAAACCAACATGTAGAGGAACCAACGTGAGAGCAGGCTATTCTAGACTGGGTATTGAGTAATGAGGAGGTAACCCTTAGCAGTCTTGTTCTGCGTGGCCCCTTGGGCAAGAGTGACCATAATATGGTTGAGTTCTTCATTAGGATGGAGAGTGACATAATTAATTCAGAAACAAGGGTTCTGAACTTAAAGAAAGGTAACTTTGAGGGTATGAGACGTGAATTGGCCAAGATAGACTGGCAATTGATTCTTAAAGGGTTGACGGTGGATAGGCAATGGAAGGCATTTAAAGACTGCATGGATGAACTACAACAATTGTTCATCCCAGTTTGGCAAAAGAATAAATCAGGGAAGGTAGTGCATCCATGGATAACAAGGGAAATCAGGGATAGTATCAAAACAAAAGATGAAGCATACAAATTAGCCAGAAAAAGCAGCCTACCAGAGGACTGGGAGAAATTCAAAGTCCAGCAGAGGAGGATAAAGGGCTTAATTAGGGAAAGGAAAATAGATTATGAAAGAATACTGGCAGGGAACATAAAAACTGACCGCAAAAGTTTTTATAGATATGTGAAGAGAAAAAGATTAGTTAAAACAAATGTAGGTCCCTTGCAGTCAGAAATAGGCGAATTGATCATGGGGAACAAGGACATGGCAGACCAATTGAATAACTACTTTGGTTCTGTCTTCACTAAGGAAGACATAAATAATCTGCCGGAAATAGCAGGGGACCGCGGGTCAAATGTGATGTAGGAACTGAGTGAAATCCAGGTTAGCCGGGAAGTGGTGTTGGGTAAATTGAATGGATTAAAGGCTGATAAATCCCCAGAGGCTGCATCCCAGAGTATCTAAGGAAGTAGCCCCAGAAATAGTGGATGCATTAGTGATAATTTTTCAAAACTCTTTAGATTCTGGAGTAGTTCCTGAGGATTGGAGGGTAGCTAATGTAACCCCACATTTTAAAAAGGGAGGGAGAGAGAAAACGGGGAATTACAGACCAGTTAGTCTAACATCGGTAGTGGGAAAACTGCTAGAGTCAGTTATTAAAGATGGGATAGCAGCAAATTTGGAAAGTGGTGAAATCATTGGACAAAGTCAGCATGGATTTATGAAAGGTAAATCATGTCTGATGAATCTTATAGAATTTTTCGAGGATGTAACTAGTAGAGTGGATGTTCTTGGGGTGGCAGCTCAGTCCCTCAAGCGTGATCTGCTGGCAGCTCACTCACGGCTGGTGGGCTGGCAGATGACTTATGGCTATTCCTTGAAGGCCACCAAATTCAAATGCAGCTTCATACCATTTCATGCAGTGTGAAACTACCATAAAACCACACAAAACACCAAACTCACAGTTCAGTAGACATTCAGTGTGTTCAGTAGATTCACTGCTCAGCCAGTCGTGACCTCTCCCTCCCCCATCATGTAGAGACTGAGCCACACCCACATTTCCGGGTTTTATAACCCCTCCCCCCCCCCCCACCGGAAAAGGTGTGGCCTTCATGGCGTGATTGACAGGAGAGAGATTCTCAACATTTTTCAAACACTAATAACACATTTATTTTTAATTGATGGGAAGAATTCTCTGCACCTGCTGAGCAGTGGGGGATTGAGTAAGAAGCCCAAAAATCACAGCCGTAAGTGGTAGCATTTTATCTAAAATCAATATGCAGTACAAATAGGAAGTGCATTTGCAGTTGTGCCTTTTAACTTCAAGCCAAAACACTCAAACCGCCATGTGCACCAAATAGTGCCTTTCAACTTCAAGCCAAAGCACCCAAGCCACCATTTGCAGTAAGTAGTGCCTTTCAACTTCAAGCCAAAGCACCCAAGCCACGATTTGCAGTAAATAGTGCCTTTCAACTTCAAGCCAAAGCACCCAAGCCACGATTTGCAGTAAGTAGTGCCTTTCAACTTCAAACCAAAGCACCCAAGCCACCATTTGCAGTAAGTAGTGCCTTTCAAATTCAAGCCAAAGCACCCAAGCCACCATTTGCAGTAAGTAGTGCCTTTCAAATTCAAGCCAAAGCACCCAAGCCACCATTTACAGTAAGTAGTGCCTTTCAACTTCAAGCCAAAGGACCCGTCACCATTTGCAGTAAGTAGTGCCTTTCAACTTCAAGCCAAAACTCCCAAGCCAAAGCTCCCAAGCCACCATTTACAGTAAGTAGTGCCTTTCAACTACATGCCACCATTTGCAGTAAGTAGTGCCTTTCAACTTCAAGCCAAAGCACCCAAGCCACCATTTGCAGTAAGTAGTGCCTTTCAACTTAAAGCCAAAGCACCCAAGCCATCATTTGCAGTAAGTAGTGCCTTTCAACTTCAAGCCAAAGCACCCAAGCCACCATTTGCAGTAAGTAGTGCCTTTCAACTTCATGCCACCATTTGCAGTAAGTAGTGCCTTTCAACTTCAAGCCAAATCACCCAAGCCACCATTTGCAGTGAGTAGTGCCTTTCAACTTCAAGCCAAAGCATCCAAGCCACCATTTGCAGTAAGTAGTGCCTTTCAACTTCAAGCCAAAGCACCCAAGCCACCATTTTCAGTAAGTAGTGCCTTTCAACTTCAAGCCAAAGCAGCCAAGCTACCATTTGCAGTGTAGTGCCTTTCATCTTCAAGCCAAAGCTCCCTAGCCAAAGTTCCCAAGCCACCATTTGCAGTAAATTGTGCATTTCAACTTTAAACCAAAGCTCCCAAGCCACCATTTGCAGTAAGTAGTGCCTTTCAACTTCAAGCCAAAGCTCCCAAGCCACCATTTGCAGTAAGTAGTGCCTTTCAACTTTAAACCAAAGCTCCCAAGTCACCATTTGCAGTAAGTAGTGCCTTTCAACTTCAAGCCAAAGCACCCAAACAACCATTTTTAGGCAGTGCCTTTTTACTTCTTTTTTTTAAAAAAATTTTAAATTTATTTTTATTAGAAGTACAGTAAATTACAGTAATACACATCACATATATCTTATTACATTTATTGTACCACTTCATTTTTCGAGCTTTAAAAAAGGTAGAAATAAAAGAAGTAAGGAAAGTGAGCAAGAGTCGTGAAGGTGCAGGAAAGTGTTGGGAAAAGAAAGCCCCTTAGAGAAGAAGTTAGAGAAGGAAGTAAAGAAAGAAAATAGACCCTAAAAAGAAAAGAAGAAAAGGAGAAACAATCGCTCTATTATAACACAAAACTGCGCAAAAAAGGATATACTAACCGTGTTTTTTTTACCCCCCGTTACCAGATCCTGGTACCATTTATTTTTTTTAATTACTATTGCACCTTATGCTTGTAATAGTTCCATAAATGCAGACCACGTCTTTTGGAAGTGGTCTGCTTTGCCTGCTAGGAGGAGTCTCATCTCTTCCAGGAGTAATGTTTCGAACATGTTTGAAATCCACATTTTTATTGTTGGTATTGGAGCGTTTTTCCCAGAATTTGAGTATAAGCTTTTTTCCCATTATTAGCCCGTAATTAAGTAAGTTCTTTTGAAACACGTTTAGTTCGGGGTTACCTTCCGATATTCCAAAAATGATCCATTCTGCTTTTGGTACAAGTTTTATTTTAATTAATATTGTGAAGATTTCAAAAATTTTGTTCCAGAATTTTTAGATTTTTATACAAAAAACAAAAGAGTGCGCTATGGTAGCTTCTTGTGACTGACATTTATCACAAATGGGTGAGACATTGGGGAAAAGTTTATTTATTTTGGTTTTTGAATAATATAGTCTATGTAATGTTTTGAATTGAATTAGAGTATGTCGTACGTTGATCGAGCATTTATGCACATATAGTAAGTGTTTATCCCAGCTCTCTTTTGAAATTTTTATAGCTAGTTCTTGTTCCCAGTCTCTTCTAATACCATCAGTTTAAGGTATTTCTATATTTAAAATAATGTTGTATAAGATTTGCTGATTCAGCCTTTGTCTTCATGGCTTCATCCAATAAGTCTGGAGGCATGTTATGATAGTCTTTTGTGTATTTTTTCAGATAGTCACGGATTTGAAGATATTTAAAATATTGATTATTTTTCAAATTATATTTCAGTTGTAATTGTTGAAATGATAATAACTTTCCCAATTCATACAAGTCTCCGAGCATTTTGATTCCCATTCTTTCCCATTGTGTAAATGATTTATCTATAATTGAAGGTTTAAACGACGGATTATTGACTATTGGCATTAAAGGAGATAGATTTCTTAATTTTAGATTCTGTTTTATTTGTTTCCAAGTTCTAATTGTGCTATGTATCATTGGATTTTTATTGTAATTTTTGTTATTCAGATTCATTGGTGAGAGGAGAGTCGCTCCTGTATTACACGGAGAGCAGTTCTCTCTCTCCATTACAATCCAGTCCACCTGCTGGGCAGAGTTGTCCAGCAGGTGAATCATATTTTTAATATTTACTGCTCAATTATAGTACATAAAGTTAGGGAGCGCTAGACCACCCATCTCTTTTGGTTTACTAAGGTGTGCTTTTTGTATTCTGTGGGATTTATAATCCCATATAAAATTTGTGATGTCTGATTCCAATTTTTTGAAAAACTTTTTTGGAAGAGATATAGGTATTGATTGAAATAAATATAGGATTTGTGGTAAAAAGATCATTTTTATAGCATTTATTCGACCTATTAAAGACATCGGGAGCGTTTTCCAGAATTCGATTAGATTATTTAGTTTCTTAAGTAAGCGACTATAATTGGCATTAAACATAGCGTGATAGTTTCTAGTAATTTCAATTCCCAAATATTTGAATTTTTATGTGGCTATTTGAAAGGGGAATTTCAAGAGATGTGTTGAGTCTTTCGGTTTTATCGACATAATTTCACTTTTGTTCCAGTTTATTCTGTATCCTGAGAAAGATCCAAAGTCCTCAATTAGATTTAATATGTTTGGTATACTGATTTGGAGTTTTGTGACATACAGTAGTACATCGTCTGCATATAAAGATATGTTATTTGAATATTTCGTATTATAACCGTAAATATCCGGGTGTGTTCTGATTTTTTCAGCTAAAGGTTCAATTACCAGCGCAAATAACAGCGGTGATAATGAACATCCTTGTCTATTGCCCCTTGATAATTGGAATTTCGTAGATAGTATATTATTAGTTAATATTCTAGCCGTGGGTTTGTTATATAATAATTTTATCCATGCGATGAAGTTCTCTCCCATTTGAAATTTTTGCAATACTTTAATCATATAATCCCATCCTACTTGATCAAACGCTTTTCTGCGTCCAATGAAATGATAGATAACTCTTGTTCTTGAGGTTTGTGAGAGTGCATTATGTTAAGCAGACGTCTGAGGTTATTAAATGAATGTCTCTTAGGTATAAATCCCGTTTGATCCTCATTTATTAATTTACTAACATATTTACTTAGTCTTCTAGCTAGTGTTTTCGCTAATATTTTTTGATCCGTATTTAACAAAGCAATAGCTCTATATGAGCCTGGTTCTTCTATATCTAGGGATGACAGATGGCACAATGGGCTAAGTGTTCGGCTGGCAACCGGAAGGTAGCCGGTTCGAATCCCGCTTGGAGTGCATACTGTCGTTGTGTCCTTGGGCAAGACACTTCACCCACCTTTGCCTGTGTGCGAATGTGTGTGAATGTGTGTGAGTGATTGGTGGTGGTCGGAGGGGCCGTAGGCGCAGATTGGCAGCCACGCTTCCGTCAGTCTGCCCCAGGGCAGCTGTGGCTACAGAAGTAGCTTACCACCACCGAGTGTGACTGAGGAGTGAATGAATAATGCGATGTAAAGCGCCTTGAGTATTATAAAGGCGCTATATAAATCCCATCCATTATTATTATTATTATATCTTTATTTTTTTAAAGTATTAATGTGATCGTTGATTCTGCTAGTGTTTCACGTAAGATTTGTTCTTTAAAAGCGTATGTATACATCTTCTGTAGACGTGGTGTAACTATGTCGTAAAAACATTTATAAAATTCATTACTGAATCCGTCTGTTCCTGGTGTTTTTCCATTCTTAAGTGTGTTTATTGTGTCTTCTATTTCCTTAGATGTAATTTGTGCTCCCAGTTCCTCTTGTTCCTTCAGTTCTAGTTTTGGAAGGTTACAATTGTCCAGGAATTCTGAAACTTTATTATTGTCTGTTAGCGTTTTCGATGTGTATAAATTCTTGTAAAATTGAGCAAATCTTTTATTGATATCATTAGGTAGTGTTAATAATTCCCCTCTATCTGATTTAATCTTTAAAATTGCATGATCTTTTTCCCGTTTTTTCAGTTGGCGTGCCAAAAGTTTATGGGGTTTATCCCCAAATTCGAAATTTTCTTGTTTTGTAATTTGGAATAATCTTATAACCTTCTCTGATAATAATTTATTTAGCTTAAATTTCAGTATTAAAATTTTATTATGTTTATCCATAGTTGGATCTTTAGCATTATCTATATCTAGTTGTCTGATTTGTTCTTCTAATTGTCTTTGTTCATTCTTATTCTTTTTGTTTTGAAAAGCTTGATACGAGATAATGACTCCTCTAATAAATGCTTTGAAGGATTCCCATAGTAAGGTGGGCGATATATCTGGTGTATCGTTTGTCTCAAAAAATAGGTCCATCTGTTTTTTTAGATATATACTCCCTTGTGGGTCTTTCAGAATTTGCGAGTTAAACCTCCAGAACGATTTGTTCGTAGACATTCCTTCTAATTTTAAAACGAAAGTTAGCGGGGAGTGATCTGAAATCGTATTGGTGTGATATTTACGGTTCATAGTATAAGGGATTAGTTTTGTATCCACTAGGAAATAATCTATACGTGAGTATGTTTTGTGTACCATTGAATAAAACGAGTATTCCCTTCCAGTCGGATTCACGATCCTCCAAACGTCTGCTATATTTGTATTTTTTATATATGTGTTTAAGATTTCACTAGTTTTAGATTTCATATTACCTCTTTGTTTTTGCATCGATTTATCTAAGTACGGATCTAAAACACAGTTGAAGTCTCCTCCAATTATAAAATTTTGGTAGTTAAATTCTGCGATTGTATTCAGGATTTTATTGAAAAATTGAGGATTATCAAAATTGGGCGCATATATGTTTACCAAAGTGATTGGCGTAGCATGGATCTCTCCTGTAACTATAAGATATCTCCCTTCCTTATCTGATATAATGTTCTTTGATTTGAATGGTATTCCTTTGCGAATAATAATTGCGGTGCCTCTGGATTTCTAAGTATGTGAGGAGTGAAATGTTTGGCCTATCCAATTCGCCCTCAATCTCATCTGATCTTAATGTTTAAGATGCGTTTCTTGTAGAAAAGTAATGTCCGTGTTGTATGATTTCAACTGAGCTAGTATCTTGCCTCTTTTAATTGGTTCATTAATACCCCTTATATTCCAACTACATAGTGTGATTCCTCCCATTTTCTTTTGTTTATCATCTTGCATTTTCGCTGATTTTAATACCCTTATTTATTACGGTGCATCCATACCTCAGGACTGGATATTTGGGGGGTGTTTATATTACTAACTTCCTTGGTAGATCCCTTTTGCGATTGTCCTTGAAAAAAAACCACATAGTTGTGACATATTGTGATAAAAAAAAAAATTGAACAAGTAAAATTACAGTGTCTGGAGTATTCGACACTGTAGTGAGTGTCCCACCCGGCTGTGGGATTCGACATCTATTCGACTTCCGAAGTTGATGTTGTACAATTAGCTCCGCTCCCTTTATTACTCTAAACCTAGAAGGGCGGTACCATTTCAAAATCAGTTATATTTCACCCAATGACACTATATATATATATATATTTCAATCAGACTTATCAGATCTTGTGTTCAGCTACTGTGAAATTTATATATCTAACACTTTTATCTACTAATTATTTATAATTAGTTATACCTTTGATAATAGTAAGCTGTTGGCTGAAAGGGTTAACCAGAATCAGGCTCCTGGAATTATGCCAGGTGCCTGAGTCTCCTCCCTTCCCCACACGAACTACATAGCACTTCAACTTTCAGTAATATCTACGTTAGTTCTAAAATTTGTTATTTATTATTTATTTATCCCTGCTTAACTGTATCGCTCTATATACGAGCTAGTCAGTCTTTTTAACACATTATTACATTTTGCCCATTATATAGTTCAAGTTAGTTTCCATTTATATTTCTATATTAGTATTGTTAATTATTGTTAATTCTCTATATTTTGTAAAGCTATTTTAAGATCTTAAACCGCCATTTGTCCTTGTGATGTTTTCCACATTCGGCTCTGCTGTTCGTCTCTGCGGTGTTTATCAGTCTTTCCTTCATTTTGAACAAAGAATGTCCTTGAGTTGAATTCCAAAGCGTCCAAAGGAGATAAGGTGTGTAGACCGGCGCACGTGGAAATGCTCTTCCATTTTAAACTTATAGAAAATGGTGTTTCTTCCCTTATCTTCAGGTGTTCTCTGTGAAGTAATAAAAGGAAAGAATTTGTCCATATCGTCCCGCTGCCTTGATTAATCTTCTGTTTCTGCCACAATCTCTTGGGCATATTTATAAGATGCGTCCGAATTAGTGGAAGTTTTCTCTTTTCCCATGAAAGTAATGCGCATCCTGGCCGGATAAAAAATGCCACATCTGACATCTTTAACTCCATGGAGAATCTGTCTTGTCTGTGAGAACTTTCTTCTCTTTTGCACGATCTCATAGGGATAATCCCGGAGGAGTTTGATAGAGTCCTTTCCAAACGTCATCTTCACTCCGTATTTGATTTTTTTCATCAGCTCTTCAAGTGCTGAAATGTCCCGAAGTTTGACTATGATCTGTCGTGGGTGGGCTGGATCTGCTTGTGATCTTGGCTTAAATCTAGATATTCGATGTGCCACTTCAATTTCCGGTTCCACAGGTAAATTGAGTACATGTTTGATTAAGTTGGCAGTGAACTCACGGACGTTGTTTCCCTCTGCCCCTTCAGTTACTCCCAGTATTCGTAAATTTTGGCGTCTTGAGCGAGCTTCGCAAGCTTGAGCGATCTGAGACTTTCGCCAGTTGACTCTTGAGGCTGTCTAGTTCTAGCTTCATTCCCTGCATATCTTCAGCCATTTGTTCAACAACTGTTTCCATGTCTTTCATTGCAGTTACATGTGAAGAAACAGTTTCATGCACAGCCTCAAACTTCTTCGTAGACTCTTCTTCCCCTTTATTAATTCTCCCCGTTAGCTCTTCTTGCACATCCTCAATTCGTTTTTGTATAATGCCAATGCACTCAATAACTTTTTGATTACCAGCGTTGATGTTCGACATATTTTCCATCAATTTAACATTAATATTTTCCATCATTTTTGAGTTTCCAGCCTCAATATCCTTTCTCAGTTCTCTTACCGAGTTCTTTATCTCCTCCATTTCATTTTTCTCCTTAGTAGCCATCTCAGTCTTGGATCTTGTAGCCATTCCAGAATCCACTTCAGAGGTCTGTTCTTCAGGTTTCTGCGTTTTCAGCAGTTGTTTTGAGAATGTTCTCTGAGCGTCTGAGCTGGAGACGTTTTTTTCATTTAAAAGCCTTTATCCTCCGTTTAAATCACAGCGCTTACTGATGACGTCATCAGCGGGACGTCCCGGGGCTCCGGTAAGTTTCTTGAATCGGTCCCGACCTCCAGACCCGATTTTAACGCGAAAAATCGCGAATTTACAGCAGCGGAGCTAAAAGTTGCGACTGCTAGTCCAGCATCGCTCCACCAGAAGTCCGCCTTTTTACTTCAAATAAACCATATTTTCATTTTCTAACCACATTAAGGGGACTCACAGTTGTGTAGACATTTGTTCAGTGTTATTCAGAGCTCAGAGAGACGTGACGTTTGGCTTCATCCATCTTGCAGAGTCTGAGTGAGGCACACCACTTCCTGGTTTTATTGTCCCTCCCCGTTCCTTCCAGCAGGGGCAGCAGAGGGAATGGTGAATTTAAAAAAAACATTAATATCTTTCTGATTGGTCATCGATGGGAAAATTCCTCCGCACCTGAATGAGGAGGGGGGCTCTGAGCGAGGAGGCCAAAAATGGCGGCCGTAGGTGGTGGTGTCCTGTCGGGAATCGCAACACAGTGGGCCAAAAGCGGTCAAGATCAGAGTTTTAGTAATATAGATTCATGATTTGGACGAGGGAATTGAATGCAACATCTCCAAGTTTGCCGATGACACAAAGCTGGGGGGCAGTGTTAGCTGTGAGGAGGATGTTAGGAAGCTGCAAGGTGACTTGGATAGGCTGGGTGAGTGAGAAAATGCATGGCAGATGCAGTATAATGTGGATAAATGTAAGGTTATCCACTTTGGTGCCAAAAACAGGAAAGTAGACTATTATCTGAATGGTGGCCGATTAGGAAAAGGGGAATTGCAACGAGACCTGGGTGTCATGGTACACCAGTCATGGAAAGTAGGCATGCAGGTGCAGCAGGCAGTGAAGAAAGCGAATGGTATGTTAGCATTCATAGCAAAAGGATTTGAGTATAGGAGCAGGGAGGTTCTACTGCAGTTGTACAGGGTCTTGGTGAGACCACATCTGGAATATTGTGTACAGTTTTGGTCTCCTAATTTGAGGAAAGACATTCTTGCCATAGAGGGAGTACAGAGAAAGTTCACCAGACTGATTCCTGGGATGTCAGGATTTTCATATTTACTCGGCTTGTACTGGCTAGAATTTAGAAGATTGAAGATCTTATAGAAGATCTTATAGAAACTTACAAAATTCTTAAGGGGATGGACAGGCTAGATGCAGGAAGATTGTTCCCGATGTTGAGGTCACAGTTTAAGAATAAGGGGGAAATCTTTTAGGACCGAGATGGGAAACCATTTTTTCACACAGAGAGTGGTGAATCTCTCGAATCCTCTGCCACAGAAGGTAATTGAGGCCAGTTCATTCGCTATATTTAAGATGGAGTTAGATGTGGCCCTTGTGGCTAAAGGGATCAGGGGGTATGGAGAGAAGGCAGGTACTGGATACTGAGTTGGATGATCAGCCATGATCGTATTGAATGGTGGTGCAGGCTCGAAGGGCCCGAATGGCCTACTCCTGCACCTATTTTCTATGTTTCTATGTTTCAAACGCCACGCTCTGAACCAGTCTCTCACTCTCCCTCCTTCTCTCTCCACCCTTTCTGCCCTTCCTCTATCTCTCCTACCTCTCCATGCTCCCTATCTCTCCCCTGTCGCAACTCTCCCCCCCCCCTTCCCACCTCCCCTGTGCACTCTGCCGCATACCCTTCTTCCACCCCATCTCTCTCACTCCTCATCTCTCTCACTCCTCATCTCTCTACCACTCCCTCTTTCCAACTCCCTATTTCTCTCCCACGTTCTGTCTATCTCCCACTTCCTACCTCTCTTTGTCTCTATTCCGTTTATGTCTCTTCCACCCTCCCTCTCCTCGTCACCTCTTTCGCTCACATCCCCTTTAGCCTCTATCTCTATATCTACCTTTCTCCCTGTGGTCCCGTCTTTCCCAATCAATTTATCTCTACAAAACTTTACCTCTCCTTGTCCACCCTCATCTCGACCATTTCCTTTCTCCCACATCCTCTCGTTTTTGTCTTCATTCATCATCCTTCTACCCCCTCTCTCCTCTCTCCCTATCACTCTCGCTCTCCTCACGCTCCCTAATTTATCTCCGTTCCCTCACTCACTCACACTCCGATCATACTCGCCCTCCCGATTGTTCTCCTTATTTCTCTTTGGCTCGAGAGTCTTCGGCGAGGAGGTTGCTGAGGAGAGGAGAGGAGACCATGCAATACGCTTGAGAGGTAGAGACGAAAGAAGAAGATGTCAGGCAAGCTGATTCAGTGCGATGCTTGCAGTATGTGGGAGGTCAAGGACACCGCTGGTGCCTCTGGCTGCTACAAATGCGAGAAGTGCATCCAGGTAGAGCTCCTGAAGCGCCGTGTTGGGGAACTGGAGAAGCAAGTGGATGACCTCCGGTTCGTCCGAGAAATGGAGTCGTTCCTCGACAAGTCCTACAGTACGATTGTTACACCTAAGGTACTGGAAGAGGGAAGGTGGGAGACAGTGAGAAAGGGAGGGAAGCATGGAATGCCAACGTCCCCGGGTGTTGTACCTCTTGTGAACAGGTTCACCCACTTAGAAGCTGTCGGGACAGAAGACGTGTTTACACTGAGCGGCGGACTGGCTTGCGATGCGAATAGGGCTGTTGAGCCAGAACCAAAAAGGCCTAAGGCAGGCAACGCCATTGTAGTGGGAGACTCCATTGTGAGAGGTACGGACAGGGGTTTCTGCGGCAACAGACGGGATGCGAGGATGGTGTGCTGCTTTCCTGGTGCCAGGATCCAGGATGTCACGGACAGAGTGCAGAAAATCCTCAAGGGCGAAGGTGAACATCCGGAAGTGGTAGTGCATGTCGGCACAAACGATGTCGGAAAGAAGGGGATGAATATTCTGCAGCGTGACTTTAGAGAGCTCGGAAAAATGCTGAAAAGCAGGACCTCCAGGGTTGTTATCTCCGGTTTGCTTCCAGTTCCTCGTGCTGGCGAGAGCAGGAACAGGGAGATACGGGACCTGAACGTGTGGCTGAGGAACTGGTGCATGGGGCAGGGATTTAGATTCTTAGATCACTGGGATCTGTTTTGGGGTAAGGGGGAACTGTACAAAAGGGACGGATTGCATCTTAACAGGTGTGGGACCAGCATTCTGGCAGGCAGGTTTGCCACTGCTACACGGGTGGTTTTAAACTGAATAAGGGGGGTGGGGTGTCGAATGGGATAGTGGAGGATGGAGTTAAAGGGAAAGGGTTTCTTAAATGTGTGAGCGTAGAGACAGAGGGGTGTAAAATGAGGGTAGAAGCAATAGGTAGCAAGGTGAAAAGTAAAAGTGGCAGGCAGACAAAACCAGGGCAAAAATCAAAAAGGGCCACTTTTCAACATAATTGTATAAGGGGTAAGAGTGTTGTAAAAACAAGCCTGAAGGCTTTGTGTCTCAATGCAAGGAGCATTCGTAATAAGGTGGATGAGTTGAATGTGCAGATAGCTATTAATGACTATGATATAGTTGGGATCACGGAGACATGGCTCCAGGGTGACCAAGGCTGGGAGCTGAACATCCAGGGATATTCAATATTCAGGAGGGATAGAGAGAAAGGAAAAGGAGGTGGAGTAGCGTTGCTGATTAGAGAGGAGATTAACGCAATGGAAAGGAAGGACATTAGTTTGGAGGATGTGGAATCGGTATGGGTAGAGCTGCGAAACACTAAGGGGCAGAAAACGCTGGTGGGTGTTGTGTACAGGCCACCTAACAGTAGTAGTGAAGTTGGAGATGGTATCAAACAGGAAATTAGAAATGCGTGCGACAAAGTCAAAACCGTTATAATGGGTGACTTCAATCTACATATAGATTGGGTGAATCAAATTGGCAGGGGTGCTGAGGAAGAGGATTTTTTGGAATGTATGCGGGATAGTTATCTAAATCAACATGTAGAGGAACCAACGAGAGAGCAGGCTATTTTAGACTGGGTATTGAGTGATGAGGAGGGGTTAGTTAGCAGTCTTGTTGTACGTGCCCCCTTGGGCAAGAGTGACCATAATATGGTTGAGTTCTTCATTAGGATGGAGAGTGACATTGTTAATTCAGAAACAATGGTTCTGAACTTAAAGAAAGGTAACTTTGAGGGTATGAGACGTGAATTGGCCAAGATTGACTGGCAATTAATTCTAAAAGGGTTGACGGTGGATATGCAATAAAAGACATTTAAAGACTGCATGGATGAACTACAAAAATTGTTCATCCCAGTTTGGCAAAAGAATAAATCAGGGAAGGTAGTGCATCCGTGGATAACAAGGGAAATCAGGGATAGTATCAAAGCGAAGGATGAAGCGTACAAATTAGCCAGAAAAAGCAGCATACCAGAGGACTGGGAGAAATTCAGAGACCAGCAGAGGAGGACAAAGGGCTTAATTAGGAAAGGAAAAATAGATTATGAAAGAAAACTGGCAGGGAACATAAAAACTGACTGCAAAAGTTTTTATAGATATGTGAAAAGAAAGAGATTAGTTAAAACAAATGTAGGTCCCTTGCAGTCAGAAACAGGTGAGTTGATCATGGGGAACAAGGATATGGCGGACCAATTGAATAACTACTTTGGTTCCGTCTTCACTAAGGAAGACATAAATAATCTGCCGGAAATAGCAGGGGACCGCGGGTCAAAAGAGTTGGAGGAATTGAGTGAAATCCAGGTTAGCCGGGAAGTGGTGTTGGGTAAATTGAATGGATTAAAGGCCGATAAATCCCCAGGGCCAGATAGGCTGCATCCCAGAGTACTTAAGGAAGTAGCTCCATAAATAGTGGATGCATTAGTAATAATCTTTCAAAACTCTTTAGATTCTGGAGTAGTTCCTGAGGATTGGCGGGTAGCAAACGTAACCCTACTTTTTAAGCAGGGAGGGAGAGAGAAAACGGGGAATTACAGACCAGTTAGTCTAACATCGGTAGTGGGGAAACTGCTAGAGTCAGTTATTAAAGATGGGATAGCAGCACATTTGGAAAGTGGTGAAATCATTGGACAAAGTCAGCATGGATTTACAAAAGGTAAATCATGTCTGACGAATCTTATAGAATTTTTCGAGGATGTAACTAGTAGCGTGGAAAGGGGAGAACCAGTAGATGTGGTGTATCTGGACTTCCAGAAGGCTTTCGACAAGGTCCCACATAAGAGATTAGTATACAAACTTAAAGCACACGGCATTGGGGGTTCAGTATTGATGTGGATAGAGAACTGGCTGGCAAACAGGAAGCAAAGAGTAGGAGTAAACGGGTCCTTTTCACAATGGCAGGCAGTGACTAGTGGGGTACCGCAAGGCTCAGTGCTGGGACCCCAGCTATTTACAATATATATTAATGATCTGGATGAGGGAATTGAAGGCAATATCTCCAAGTTTGCGGATGACACTAAGCTGGGGGGCAGTGTTAGCTGTGAGGAGGATGCTAGGAGACTGCAAGGTGACTTGGATAGGCTGGGTGAGTGGGCAAATGTTTGGCAGATGCAGTATAATGTGGATAAATGTGAGGTTATCCATTTTGGTGGCAAAAACAGGAAAGCAGACTATTATCTAAATGGTGGCCGACTAGGAAAAGGGGAGATGCAGCGAGACCTGGGTGTCATGGTACACCAGTCATTGAAAGTAGGCATGCAGGTGCAGCAGACAGTGAAGAAAGCGAATGGTATGTTAGCTTTCATAGCAAAAGGATTTGAGTATAGGAGCAGGGAGGTTCTACTGCAGTTGTACAGGGTCTTGGTGAGACCACATCTGGAGTATTGCGTACAGTTTTGGTCTCCAAATCTGAGGAAGGGCATTATTGCATAGAGGGAGTGCAGAGAAGGTTCACCAGACTGATTCCTGGGATGTCAGGACTGTCTTATGAAGAAAGACTGGATAGACTTGGTTTATACTCTCTAGAATTTAGGAGATTGAGAGGGGATCTTATAGAAACTTACAAAATTCTTAAGGGGTTGGACAGGCTAGATGCAGGAAGATTGCTCCCGATGTTGGGGAAGTCCAGGACAAGGGGTCACAGCTTAAGGATAAGGGGGAAATCCTTTAAAACCGAGATGAGAAGAGCTTTTTTCACACAGAGAGTTGTGAATCTCTGGAACTCTCTGCCACAGAGGGTAGTCGAGGCCAGTTCATTGGCTATATTTAAGAGGGAGTTAGATGTGGCCCTTGTGGCTAAGGGGATCAGAGGGTATGGAGAGAAGGCAGGTACGGGATACTGAGTTGGATGATCAGCCATGATCATATTGAATGGCGGTGCAGGCTCGAAGGGCCGAATGGCCTATTCCTGCACCTAAGTTCTATGTTTCTATGTTTCCTTCTACTCACTCGTTTTTTGACTGAGTGAAAGTGAGAGCAAGCTTTTCTGTCACAATACACATGACGGAAATGCTTGCTATTTCACTCCTACGCTCCCCTTCCCCTACCCAACCCGCTGAAACTTATCTCTCACACATTGTCTCTCTCTCCTCACCGTGCTCCCAACCCTCTCATTCGTTCTCCCCTTCTCACCCTTACGTCTGTGTGTAACCCCTTCCCTCTTCCCTCAAGGACCAATTCAAACCGAGCACAAAATGCACTGAACTCGTATGGAGGGATGTGTTTCTTGCCAGCGATACCACCAGGCATCTCTTTGTGTCGCGCTATGGTATTGATGCCTTTCTGCAATCGACATGTGTTGGTGGGGTTATCCCGAGACTTTAACTTGGTCACGAATTCACTCCTGTGGTCCTGGATGTCTTTGCAACGGATTGTATCCGTTGACATCGCTTAGCTCGTTCAGGTTAGCCGTAGGGTCATTAACTGTATACAAGTTCACCGACTCAGGGCCGTCGTGAGGATTTATCTCTTTCCTTGGACCAGCATTATTCACCTTTCTGTTTAAGAAGGAACTGCAGATGCTGGAAAATCAAAGGTACACAAAAATGCTGGAGAAACTCAGCGGGTGCAGCAGCATCTATGGAGCGAAGGAAATAGGCAACGTTTCGGGCCAAAACCCTCCTTCAGACTGATGGGGGTAGGGTGGCAGGGAGAAGAAAGGAAAAAGGAGGAGGAGGAGCCCGAGGGCTGAGGGATGGGAGGAGACAGCAAGGGCTAACAAAATTGGGAGAATTAAATGTTCATGCCCGCAGGATGCAGACCCCAAGCGGAATATGAGGTGCTGTTTCTCCAATTTCCGGTGTTGCTCACTCTGGCCATGGAGGAGACCCAGGACAGAGAGGTCAGAATGGGAGGGGGAGTTGAAGTGCTGAGCCACCGGGAGGTCAGGTAGGTTCTGGCGGACCGTGCGGAGGTGTTCGGCGAAACGATCGCCAAGCCTCCGCTTAGTCTCACCTTTCTGTTCCGGATCCTCCCGCTTTAGTTTCTGCTTTGAGCAAGGTGTAGAGGCACAGCCAGGTGTTCAGATTTACCAAAGTACGCTTCGGGATAATGGCACGTTGTGCGTCTTTGATGGTCGTGTGGCAGTAGTCAATTGTTGAGTTTTTCAGTTTAGTTTAGTTTAGACATACAGCGCAGAGCAGGCCCTTCGGTCCATCGACTCCACACCGACCAGCGACCGCCCTACACTAGCAATTATTCTATTGGGCCATTTACATTTTTTACTGAAGTCAATTAACCTACAACCCTGTATGTTTTTGGAGTGCGGGAGGAAACTGAAGCACCCGAAGAAAACCCAAGCGGTCATGGGGAGAGCGTACAATCTCCGGACAGAGAGTATCCTTTGACTGACTGGGCTTCTAGATAGACAGGACACACGCCGATATGATTTGATAGCACATTCTTGGATTGCTGAAAATTCCCGGCTGTGATGAACAGGCCTTCGGGTACTTTAGGTCGTGCAGTCACACAAGTGCAACTTGAGAGGTTCAGAGTGTGCACGTGTGTGCAAGCGTGCATAGATGTATTAGATTGTGTGAGTATGTACGTCTGTGTCAGGGAAACGTTTGTGAGTGACAATGTGTCACTGTGTGTATGTGTGAGAGAGTCTCTGTGTGAGAGAGTCTCTGTGTGCGAGTATGTGGAAATGTGGGAGTATGTTAAAGTGCGTTAACGTGTGTATGTGTCGAAGGTATGAGTGCGTGCCTGAGATAGACAATAGGTGCAGGAGCAGGCCATTCGGCCCTTCGAGCCAGCACCGCCATTCAATGTGATCATCCCCAATCAGTACCCCGTTCCTACCTTCTCCCCGTATCCCCTGACTCCGCTATTTTTAAGAGCCCTATCTAGCTCTCTCTTGAAAGCATCCAGATAACCTGCCTCCACTGCCCTCTGAGGCAGAGAATTCCACAGACTCACCACTCTCTGTGAGAAAAAGTGTTTCCTTGTCTCGGTTCTAAATGGCTTACTCCTTATTCTTAAACTGTGACCCCTGGTTCTGGACTCCCCCAACATCAGGAACATGTTTCCTGTCTCTAGCGTGTCCAAACCCTTAACAATCTTATATGTTTCAATGAGATCTCCTCTCATCCTTCTAAACTCCAGAGTGTACAAGCCCAGCTACTCCATTCTATCAGCATATGATAGCCCGCCATCCCGGGAATTAACCTTGTAAACCTACGCTGCACTCCCTCAATAGCAAGAATGTCCTTCCTCAAATTAGGGGACCAAAACTGCACACAATACTCCAGGTGTGGTCTCGCTAGGGCTCTGCACAACTGCAGAAGGACCTCTTTGCTCCTATATTTGATTTGATTTGATTTGAATCCTTTATTTGTCATTCAGACCTTTCGGTCTGAACGAAATGTTGTTATATTCGATTCCTCTTGTTATAAAGGCCGTTCGCTTTCTTCACTGCCTGCTGTATCTGCATGCTTACTTTCATAGACTGTTGAACAAGGACCCCCAGGTCCCGTTGCACTTCCTCTTTGCCCAACTTGACGCCATTTAGATAGTAATCTGTCTTCCTGTTTTTGCTACTAAAGTGGATACCTCACATTTATCCGCATTAAACTTCATCTGCCATGCATCTGCCCACTCCCCCAACCTGTCCAAGTCACCCTGCATTCTCACAGCATCCTCCTCACAGGTCACACTGCCACCCAGCTTTGTGTCATCTGCAAATTTGCTAATGTTACTTTGAATCCCTTCATCCAAACCATTGATGTATATTGCCGCTGCTCTCTCTTCACACTGTGTTTTTGATTTTCTGTTTTTGGATTGAATTCTGTTTTTAATTTGTGTCTCTGTGATGTCTTTATTACTTGTTATATTCCGATTATATGTTATTCCGATTACTATGTAAGGTGTCCTTGAGATGTCTGAAAGGCGCCCATTAAATAAAATTTATTATTATTATTATTATTGTAAATAGCTGGGGTCCCAGCACCGAGCCTTGCGGTACCCCACTAGTCTCTGCCTGCTATTCTGAAAGGGAACTGTTAATCCCTACTCTTTTTTTCCTGTCTGCCAACCACTTTTCTATCCATGTCAGCACTCTACTCCCAATACCATGTGCCCTAATTTTGCCCACTAATCTCCAAGCAGAGGGAACTGTGGAGCAGCTGTTAGTGCAGCTGTCTGCCAGTGCCAGCTATAATCATGACCTCTAATCCATGTGATGTTTACACTCTCTTCCAGTCCGTGCGTTCCACTGCACTCCTCCCACATCCCCTGCCCTACTGGGTGGTAGGTCACCGTGTTAGTCCATCCAGGCCACAGATAAAATTAATGGGCCAATACGATTGCACAGACTGAAAGGACTGAAAGAGATGTCCTCATAAAGAAATCCAGAAATGTGTAGAGTTTTGATGGTTAGTTTGTAGTTCAGTGTGAGGTGGGTGAGGTAGTTGAGGCCAATGCAGAGGCCATGGGAGGCTCGCAGTGACCAGCAGACATGGCTTAGATAGAGTGCCCATGGAGAGGATGTTTCCACTGGTCTGGGACCAGAGTGCACAGTCTCAGAATGAAAAGATGTACCTTTGGAATTGTGATGAGGTGAAATTTCTTTAGCCAGTGGGTGGTGAATCTGTGGATTTCATTGCCACAGATGGCTGTGGGTATTTTCAAAGCTGAGGTTGACAGGTTCTTGATTAGTAAGGGGGTCAAAGGTTACAGAGAGAAGACAGGAGAATGGGTTGAGAGGGAAAGATATATCGGCCATGATTGAATGGCACAGGAGACTCGATGGGCCAAATGGTCTAACTCTGCTCCTAATTCCGGCTTCATGGACAGGAGTGTCAGTGAATGTTGCTGCTGACCAGGAAATGGGCTGCAACATGAGAACTTCAGCACCAGTAACCTTTTAGCTGACGTCCAGGCCGGAGGCAGTGAGTGAGGGGCAGCAATGCTGGCGTCAACATGCAACTCCCCAGATCAGGAGGGAGGAAGTAGAGCAGGGGTCACAGCTTAAGGATAGAGGGGAAATCCTTTAGGACCGAGATGAGAAAAACATTTTTCACGCAGAGAGTGGTGAATCTCTGGAACTCTCTGCCACAGAAGGTAGTTGAGGCCAGTTCATTGGCTATATTTAAGAGGGAGTTAGATGTGGCCCTTGTGGCTAAAGGGATCAGGGGGTATGGAGAGAAGGCAGGTACAGGATACTGAGTTCGCTGATCAGCCATGATCATATTGAATGGTGGTGCAGGCTCGAAGGGCCGAATGGCCTACTCCTGCACCTATTTTCTATGTTTTCTATATGTTGGCAAGCACCTAAAACATGAGAACAGTCAGATAGAGTGGCGTATACTAATATGTTAGTGCAGTTTGAGATCAAGAAGGTGTTGGCTTCAAGAACATTAAGGTGGTTAAATCCTTCATAGGATCTATTCCAAGATATTGAGTGGAGATAGCTGAGGGCTTGACGAAGATCTTTGTATCCTCTCTGGCCACAGACAAGGTCCCAGAGGACTGAAGCATGGCTAGTGTTGCTCCTTTTTTTAAAGGTAGGAAATAGAGATAATCTAGGAAATGAGCCATATGTCAGTGGCAGGGAAGCTGTTGGAGATGATTCTTCAGGAATATGTTTTACTGCCATTGGGAATAGTCATCATGTTGTTGTACATGACAGGTCATGACTTACAAACTTGAGTGAGTTTTTTGAAGAGGTGATATGGTTGATAGATGAGGATAGGGCAGTAGATGTCGTCTACATGGGCATTGGTAAGGCATATAACGAGGCATATTAGTTTTTTGTAATATCTACCGAGGTACTGTGAAAATTTTTTGTTGCATGCCATTCAGTCAGTGGAAAGACATGATTACAATCGAGCCATTCACAGTGTACAGGTACATGATAAGAGAATAAGGTTCAGTGCAAGGTAAAGCCAGTAAAGTCTGATCAAATATAGTCTGAGGGTCACCAAAGAGATTGACAGTAGTTCAGAACTGCTCTCTGATTGTATAGGAAGATTCAGTTGCCAGATAACAGCTGGGAAGAAACTAAATCTGGAGATGTGCGTTTTCACACTTCTATATCTTTTGCCTGAGGAATGAAGAGGTAATGGCTAGGGTGCCATGTCCTCGATGTCCTCACGAGGCAGCGTGAGGTATAAATGGAGTTAATACTAGGGAGGTTGGTTTGTGTGATGGGCTGGGTTGTGTCCACAAGTCGCAGTCTTGGATGGAGTTGTTTCCAAACCAAGCTGTGATGCAACCTGATAAAGTCCCTTATGGCAGCCTGATACAGACAATTAGTTTAGTTTTGTTATTACTGTCACGTGTACCGAGATACAGTGAAATATTTTATTTTGCATACTATCCAGTCACATCATACTATAAACAATTACAATGTATAGAATAGATGAATGGTGTGACTTGATAGTTTGGATTCAGATTGGCTCACCCAGAGAAGACACAGGGCTGTGGTGAAAGGATGTTATTTTGAATGGAGGCCTATGATCAGAGGAGTGCCAGGGGAACGCATGGACAGGGAGAGAGGGCAAACTTCACACGGATTAGAGGTCATGATTATAGCTGGCACTGGCAGACAGCTGCACTAACTGCTGCTCCACTGTTCCCTCTGCTTGGTTTTCTTTCTTCCAGCCTGCTTCCTCTGCTTTACAGACTCATTTACTGAGCCCACCCGGCGGTCCTGTATCACTGCGGGTTTCCCTTCACCCTGCCAATCCAGCTTTGAGCCTGGCCATTCAGTTTGGATGCCCTGCCCCAGGAATCCTAGTCCTTCCCCTTGCATCCGTTGTGGGTCACGCATTCACCTGCACCCCCAGCTGTCACCATCCATGGCATTCGGAGAGGTCCAGACATATATAACCAATGCAAGACAAGCTTTGAAATGACGTTTTATTGCTGAGAAGCCACAAAGCAAAGCGTAGCTAGCATTTGCTGAACCCCTGAAGTTTCAATCTGTCTATAACACCACTTTGTGTGGTGTGTCTGTCCCTCCTCTGCTTGTTTCCTCTAGGTCTCTCCCCAAAGTAAGTTTGAGAACATTGAAAGGTGCATGTCCATGTTGTTATGATGTGGGCACAGGTCACTGCTGAGTCTCCAATAGAGAATATCACTGACTGCAGTGAGAATTTTGTCTGTCTGTCTGTCTGTCTGTCTGTCTGTCTGTGTCTCTCTCTCTGTGTCTCTGGCAGTCTCAATCCTTCGGTCTCATTCCTCTCCATCCATTCCCCCTCCCCTGCTTAGCCAAGCATTTGCAGAATTTTGAGCGCGATATGCAGTTGGTTTGCTCTGAGCTCTGTACGGTTATTTAAGATGCAGCCGAACTTCAGTAATAATCTGCAGAACAAAAGAAAGTGGTTATTAGGTGCTTATAAAATCTCTTGGGATTATCCTTAATGCTATCTGCCAGAGCTATCTCCTGTCCCTTTTTGTCCTTCTGATTTCCTTTTCTAGCTTACTCCTTAGTTCCCAAAACTCCTCCAGGAATGCACCTAATCCCAGATGCCTATACCTGTCCCATGCCCCCGCAAATCTCTCGTCCAGTCACATATATGTTTGAGACTTGATCTTTCATATATAAAACCACACTGACTATGTAGTACAGCTAAAAAATAACTATCTATCTACCTACCTGACTACTTACCTATCTGTCTGTTTGTCTGCCTATTTCGTCAGGATGGTTTTGTACATGGGAGATCATGTATCACAAATCTGACTTTCTGTTGTCTATAAGGATTTCAGCAAAGCATTTGAAAAGGTTGCATACGTTGGGTTGCCCTGGAAGGTTATATCGCATGGGATTGAGGGAGAGCTAGACGATTGTATAATTGGGTTCATGGAAGGCAGCAGAGGGTGATGATGGAACTGGAGGTCTGTAACTGGACGTGTGCTCAGTGATTGCTCCTAGGCCCATTTCCATTTGTGGTTTATACCAACGATTTAGATGAAAATGTACACGGCAGGTTTAGTAAGTTTGCAGATAATACTAATGTGGGGGGAATTGTGGAGACTGAAGCTGGTTATCAAAAAATGCAGCAGGGTCTTGATCAGTTGGCTGAGGAATGGTTAATGGAGTTTAGTGCAGATAAGTGCATTTTGGGAAGTCAAACCAGGGCAGGGCCTTCACAGTGAATGATCGGGCCCTGGGGAGTAAAGAGGGGAATCTAGGAATGCAGGTACATAGTTCCTTGAAAGTAGCGTCACAGGTTGACAGGGTGGTCAAGAAGACTTTTGGTAAATTGATCAGTCATTGTATTGAGTATAGATTTGTGATGTTATGTAACAGTTGTACAACATTTTTGGTGAGGCTACATTGGAGTATTATGTTTAGTTTTGGCCACCCTGCCATGGAAGTATGTCAATAAACTGGAAAGAATCCAGAAATGATACATCAAAATGTTTCCAGGGCTTGGGGGCCCGCGTTATAGAGAGTAGGGGATGTTTTGGGGTATATAAAATCATGAGGAGAGTGAATAGATATTTTTATCCAGGATAGACAATCAAAAGCCGGTCCTAGATTTAAGGAGAAAGGGGCAAGATTTAATAGGAACCTGAAGACCAAATTTTTCAATCAGAGGATGTTGGGTACATGGGATGATGTGCCAGTGGAGATCATTCTTGCCACAACTATAACAGCATTTAAAAGACACTTGAACAGGTACATGGATGGGAAAGGCACTGATGGATATGGGCCCAACACAGGCAAATGGAACTTGCTTAGGTGAGGCATTTTGGTCGGTGTGGATGGGTTGGGTCGAAGGACCTGTATCCATGCTGTATGAGATAGATTGTAGGAAATGTTTCCCAATGGTATATGTGTCCTGGACCAGAGGGTGTTGATTTAAGGAGGATCTGAGGAAAGCCTTTATCCATTCAGAGGGTGGTTGGAATCTGGAATGCTCTCCTTGAGGGGGTGGGGGAGGCAGAAACATTTGCATGAGCTCCTGAATTACCAATGTACCCTACATTCCTGAATGTAGGATACAGACCATGTGGTGGGAGATGGATACCTGATGGTGGCATGGACACGATGGACTGAGGGTTCTGTGTTGCACTATGTGGCCATAACCCTTGCATTTCTCTTTGCAACTCTTTCTTCGCTTCTCTATTTCCCTCTCCTTCCTCCTTCCCTACCTATCAGTCCCTCTCACACTCTCCTCCAAACTATCCCCGTACCCCCTCACCTCACTCTGCCTCCCAGTTCTCTGTTTCTCTTCTCTCACTCACTTCCTGTCCCCCCCACTGTCTTGTCACCAACATCACTTTTCCCCACCAGCGTTTGGTTGCGGACTCCTTCTCCTGATCGTGTGTTCGCTTTTGTACTTAGCCCTTGATACTCACGGTATTGTTCTTGATTTCTTTCTGCGAACAGAGAGAGGAAAGTTAAGGTTACCAGGAGTGGACAGACCCAAGTTAGGACATCAGGAGCAGAAATAAGGAGAGATTATCAACTGTTCAACCATGGAGAGGGAGAGCCAGCCACCGGGAGGGAACAAGTCCCACATCCCTTCCCCATCCAGAATTCCAGATTAGATTTGAGAATCAGTGAATGAAAGGCATCCACTCGGCCCATCAGGCTTGTTCCAGCTTAATGATGGAGCTCCTTGCTGAGTCTCACTCCCCATTCCTCCCCACACTTTCTCCAGATCCTTTGCCCAATGCTGTGAATCTGCTGCGCTCCATTCAGGCAGCACTTCCCAGATCACTGGAGTACCTCGTCTGAAATATCTCTGCTGTTGTCAATCCCCTTCCCTCCATGTCCTCTGCTCTCCCTTCCTCCTACCATCGTCCATCTATTCTGAAGAAGGGTTTCAGCCCGAAACGTTGCCTATTTCCTTCGCTCCATAGATGCTGCTGCACCCGCTGAGTTTCTTCAGCAGTTTTGTGTACCTCCATCTATTCAATCTCTGAGAGGGCTTTCAGGAGGGGTTCGATGAAGTCCTACCCTCAAGGCTGAGTGAAACTGAGGCTGGAGGGGATAGAGTGGGTAGCAGCATGGACAGGCAGCTGAGAGTGGGGGATAGTAGTATTTTAGACTGAAGGCAATGGAAACATCAGATTCACATCAAATCCAGTAAAAATTGTGTTTCAATGAGATCACCTCTCATTCTTGGAAACCAGAGACGGTTTAGACTGAGTTTGTTTGTTCTCTCTGCAGGGGACAAGCCAGACCCCATCCCAACCCACGATTCAACCTGGTGAAGCAATGCGACTCACCCTCCATTGAGGGTAATCTTTCCTCAGGCAGGGACAGCAGATCTATACATATTTCAGGTGCTGCCTCATCAGTGCCCCATAGAATTGGAGCAATCCTCTAGACATACACAACACACAACTAATAGCTCACTACCCTACATGTGAACTTTCAGTGTTTGGTGTGCAAGGACTCCACACTTGGATCTCTCTCAACACCAACACCTTTCGATTTCCCACCTTTCTTCACATTATTTTCCATCCGTCATTGTTTTGCCCGATGTCCAGATTCCCTGAAGTCTCTGCATCCTCCTGGCTTGGTATCATCAGCTATCTTGTATATATCATGCAGCGAGCTGGTGCAGGGTCTGGACTCCAAACAGGCACCATCCCTCTGCTTCCACTGATGCTGCGTTCCTCCAGCAGTTTGTGTTTTGCTTGGACATATCCAACCTGATCTTCTCATACAATTCAGGGATACCAATTGTGAGCGGCAGGGCCCAGCATTAATCTGGCTTTATCCCTGGTCACAACCACCCAGCCCAAAAATGTCCCATTTTATCTTACTCCGTCTTCTGTCAGTTGACCAAGTCCTGGTCAGTATACTACCCTCAATGGGGGTGGCAGAAACATTTGTATGAGCTCCTGAATTACCAAGACCGAGTAGGGCACAGACCATGTGGTGGGAGATGGATACCTGATGGTGGTGGCATGGACACAATGGACTGAGGGTTCTGTGTTGCAATATGTGGCCATAACATTTCTCTTTGCAACTCTTTCTTCTCTTCTCTATTTCCCTCTCCTTCCTCCCTCCCTACCTATCCGTCTCCCTCACACTCTCCCCCAAACGCTCTCCCCCGTACCCCTCTCACCTCACTCTGCCTCCCAGTTTATGTTTCTCTTCCCTTACTCACTTCCTGTCCCCCATTGTAAAAAGACATTATCGTTTCAGGTTGGGACACTTCTTTTGGGGGGGGGGGGGGGGGGGGGGGAGGAGGACAAAGCCTATGAGTCACGGGTGGATACAGATGAGGGTTGTTTGCTAGGTGAATGGTTGAACAAAAGCCAGAGAGGAGCTGAGAATTGTGAAGCTAGAGGAAGGATTGTAGTTGGGAGGAAATGGGTAGGAAATAGCTGTGTCCACGTGTAGCACAGGGAAGAGAGATGGACTCGGGGAAGGAAGGGGGGGGGGGGGGGGATGGTGGGGTTTGATAAGATATCCAAAATTGGAGAATTAAATGTCTATATTATTGGGTTGTAAGCTACTCAAGTGGAATGTGAGGTACTGTTCCTCCAGTTTGTGTATTCCACACTCTGGCAGTGGAGGAGGCCCAGGACAAAAAAGTCAGTGTGGGAATGGGAAGGAGACTTAAAGTGGTTAGCAAACTGGGAAATCCAGTAGGCTTTGATGGGCCGAGCTCAGGCTTTCGACAAATCAGTTGCTGAGTCTATGCTTTGTTCACCTATGTAATGAAGGCCACATCTGGAACACTTGGAAGGTTAGATTGCATGGGATCGAAGGAGAGATAGCTGGATGGATAGAAATTGGCTTTATGGTAGGAAGCAGAGGCTGATGGTGGAAGGTTTATTTTCGGACTCGAGGCTTGTGACTGGTGGTGTGTCTCAGTGTTCAGTGCTGGGCCCATTGCTCTTTGTAATCTACATCACTGATATGGATGAGAATGTACATGTCATGATTAGCAAGTTTGCAGATGACAGGTGTCATTGTGGATAGTGAAGACAGTTGTCAAAAATCACAGCATGATCATGATCGGTTGACCAGGAGGGCTGAGGAATGTTTGGTGGAATTCAATACAGAGAAATGTGATGTGTTGCATTTTGGGAATCATAGGTAGAATCTACACAGTGACTGGTAGGGCTCTGGGGAGTGTTGTAGAGCAGAAGGATCAAGAAGTGCTGGTACATAGTTTGCTGAAATTGGCTACACAAGTAGATAAAGTGGTCAAAAGGCTTTTGGCACATTGGCCTTCATCTGTCAGAGTGTTGAGTATAGAAGTTGGGAGGTTACTATAGTTGAACAAAGGGGACTATGAAGGCATGAGATGGGAGCTGGCCAAGGTAGACTGGAAAAGGATCCTAGCAGGAATGACGGTGGAACAGCAATGGCAGGAATTTCTGGGCATAATCCGGAAGACGCAGGATCATTTCAATCCAAAAAAGAAGAAAGATTCTAAGGGGAGTAGGAGGCAACCGTGGCTGACAAGAGAAGTTAGGGATAGAATAAAACTAAAAGAAAAGATGTATAACACAGCAAAGAGTAGCTGGAAGTCAGAGGATTGGGAAACTTTCATAGGACAACAGAAGGAAATAAAACGGGCAATACGGGCTGAAAAGATGGAGTACGAAGGGAAGCTGGCCAGGAATATAAAGAAGAACAGTAAAAGCTTCTTTAGATATGTTAAGGGAAAAAGAGTAGCAAAGTCAAATGTGGGTCCTTTGAAGGCAGACACGGGTGAAATTATTATGGGTAACAAGGAAATGGCAGAAGAGTTGAACAGGTTCTTCGGATCTGTCTTCACTAAGGAAGACACAAACAATCTCCCAGATGTACTGGAGGACAGAGGATCTAAGGGGGAAGCGGAACTGAAAGAAATGTTCATTAGGCAAGAAATAATATTGGGTAGGCTAATGGAACTGAAGGATGATAAATCCCCTGGCCTGATGGTCTGCATCCCAGGGTCCTCAGGAAGGTGGCTCTAGAAATAGTGGATGCATTGGTGATCATTTTCCAATGTTCAATAGATTCAGGATCAGTTACTGTGGATTGGAGGAGAGCTAATGTTATCCCACTTTTCAAGAAAGGAGCGAGAGAGAAAACGGGGAATTACAGACCAGTTAGCCTGACTTTGGTGGTGGGAAAGATGCTGGAGTCAATTATTAAAGAGGTAATAATGGGGCATTTGGATAGCAGTAAAAGTATTAGTCCAAGTCAACATGGATTTATGAAAGGGAAATCATGCTTGAATAATCTTCTGGAATTTTTTGAGGATGTGATAAGTAAAATGGATGAAGGGGAGCCAGTAGTGTATCTAGACTTTCAGAAAGCCTTTGATAAGGTCCCGCACGGGAGACTGGTGACTAAAATGAGAGCATATGGTATTGGGGGTAGGGTGTTGACATGGATAGCAAATTGGATGGCAGACCGGAAGCAAAGAGTAGGAGTGAACGGGTCCTTTTCAGAATGGCAGGCAGTGGCGAGTGGAGTGCCGCAAGGCTCGGTGTTGGGGCCACAACTGTTTACCATATATATTAATGATTTAGAAGAGGGAATTAGGAGCAACACAAGCAAGTTTGCGGATGACACAAAGCTGGGTGGCAGTGTGAACTGTGAAGAGGATATTAGGAGTTTGCAGGGTGACCTGGACAGGTTGAGTGAGTGGGCAGATGCATGGCAGATGCAGTATAATATGGATAAATGTGAGGTTATCCACTTTGGTGGCAAAAACAAGGAGGCAGATTATTATCTCAACGGGGTTAGGTTAGGTAAGGGGGAGGTACAGCGGGACCCGGGTGTCCTTGTACACCGGTCACTGAAAGTTGGCGTGCAGGTACAGCAGGCAGTGAAGAAAGCTAATGGAATGTTGGCCTTCATAACTAGAGGATTTCAGTATAGGAGTAAAGAGGTTCTTCTGCAGTTGTATAGGGCTCTGGTGAGACCACATCTGGAGTATTGTGTACAGTTTTGGTCTCCTAATTTGAGGAAGGACATCCTTGTGATTGAGGCAGTGCAGCGTAGGTTCACGAGATTGATCCCTGGGATGGTGGGACTGTCATATGAGGAAAGATTGAATAGACTATGCTTGTATTCACTGGAGTTTAGAAGGATGAGGGGACATCTTATAGAAACATATAAAATTATAAAAGGACTGGACAAGCTAGATGCAGGAACATTTTTCCCAATGTTGGGCGAGTCCAGAACCAGGGTCCACAGTCTTAGAATAAAGGGGAGGTCATTTAAGACTGAGGTGAGAAAAAACTTTTTCACCTAGAGAGTTGTGAATTTATGGAATTCCCTGCCACAGAGGGCAGTGGAGGCCAAGTCACTGGATGGATTTAAGAGAGAGTTCGATAGAGCTCTAGGGGCTAGTGGAGTCAAGGGATATGGGGAGAAGGCAGGCACGGGTTATTGATAGGGGACGATCAGCCATGATCACAATGAATGGCAGTTCTGGCTCGAAGGGCCGAATGGCCTCCTCCTGCACCTATTTTCCATGTTTCTATGTTATGATGCAGGTTGTTAGGATGCGTTTAGAGTATTGTGTTCGGTACTGGGCACCACGTGATAGGAATGATGTTGTCAAGCTGGAATGGGTACAGAGAAGATTTATAAGGAAGTTGCCTGGATTCAAGGGCCTGAGATTTATGAGACATCATTATATGGAGGGGTTGAGCAAGCTAGGACTATTCATTCAAGCACAGGAGGATGGGTGATCTTATAGAAGTGTACAAAATCAAGAGATGAATAGATTGGGTAGACATACTGAGACTCTTACCCAGAATAGGGGAATCAAGAACCAGAGGACATAGGTATAAGGTGAGGGGAGAAAGATTTAATAGGAACCTGAGGGGTAACTTTCACACAGATGGTGAGTGTAGGGAACGAGCTGCCGGAGGTAGTTGAGGCAGGTAGTATCGCAATGTTTAAGAAACATTTGGACAGGTGCATGGAGAAGACAGGTATAGAGATATGGGCCAAATGTAGGCAGGTGGGGCAAGTGTAGATGGGACATGTTGGTTGGTGTGGGCAAGTTGTGCCGAAGGGCTTGTTTCCGCACTGTATGATTCCGTGACTATGACCCAGGTGCCATGAATATCAACATTGCCCGTTCTCTCACTATGTGACAAACCTACTTTTCAGGTATTGCAGTATTGCACACTCTTACTCACTCGCTCATCTTGTCTGCTTGAAGCCACTTTTCATCTTTCTCTCTACTCACAATCACACCCCATTGTGTATCATCTGCACATGTGGCAAGATGATACTTGGTCCCCTCAGCCAAACCATGAATGACTGGGACTGGACCCCACTGGTCACAGCTCAACAACCTGAGTATAATCCTTTCATGCCGCTCTTTGGTTTCTGTCCCATAATCAATTCTAAATCCATTTCAGTGCATTATCTCCAATTCCATCTGCACTAACCTTGTTAAGCTATCTGCTGTGAACTGAAAACAGAACATTGGCAGCAAAATAGTTAAGGCCTGCAGCCTGGGCGAGGAATTGGCAATGGTATTTAAAACTAAGAAGGAAAGCAATAGGAAGGAACATAGAGAATGGAACAGTGTAGCTCAGGAACATGCCCTTCAGCCCACAATACTTGTGCCGAACCTGATGCTAAGTTAAACTGATCACATTTGCCTGTACGATCCTTTTCTCAGCTTAGTTTTACAAGGGCAACCTGGCCCAGATTCTGATGACTTCCACCATAAGATTTTGGAGGAGGCAATTATAGAGATAATGGATGATGTTTGTCATCTTCCAAAATTCCATGGGTTCAAGAACTGATTGAAGTTATCAAATGTGACACGATATTTACAGAAACAAGAACGCCAGTTTGATTAAGCCTGATATGGATAGATGGGAAAAATTCAGGAATCTGCTGATAAAGAAATAATAGGCACTTGAAAATGTTAAATAAAATTGGGGAGCTCAACATAGATTTCTGAAAGGGAACTCATACTTGACAAATCTGTTGTAATTTTAAGGGGTTGCAGCTCAGTGTGAACTTGTTGTGGTACATTTGGACCAGAGTGATTTTGTCCTGAGGAAAGATTAAACAGACTGGGCCCATCCTCTCGAATGGAAAAGAATGAGTAAACATAGAAACATAGATAATAGGTGCAGGAGGAGGCCATTTGGTCCTTCAAGCCAGCACCACCATTTATTGTGATCATGGCTGATCATCCACAATCAGTAACCCGTGCCTGCCTTCTCTCCATATCCCTTGATTCCACTAGCTCCTCGAGTTCTATCTAACTCTCTTTTAAATTCATCCAGTGAATTTGCCTCTACTGCCTTCTGTGGCAGAGAATTCCACAAATTCAGAACACTCAGCGTGAAAAAGTTTTTTCTCATCTCTGTTTTAAATGGCCTGCCCTTAATTCTTAGACTGTGGCCCCTGGTTCTGGACTCCCCCAACATTGGGTACTTTTTTCCTGCATCTAGCTTGTTCAGTCCTTTTATAATTGTATGCATTTCTATAAGATACCCTCTCATCCTTCTAAAGTCCAGTGAATACAAGCCCAATCTTTCCTCATATGAGAGTCACGCCATCCAGGGGATTAACCTTGTGAACCTATTCTGCACTGCCTCAATAGCAAGGATGTCCTTCCTCAAATTAGGAGATCAAAACTGCACACTATACTCCATATGTGGTCTCACCTGGGCCCTGCACAACTGTAGAAGGATTCTACTCTGATACTCAAATCCTCTCGTTTTGAAGGACAACATGCCATTAGCTTTCTTCACTGCCTGCTGTATCTGCATGTTTACTTTCAGTGACTGGTGTACAAGGACTGGTGCGGGCTCGAAGGGCTGAATGGCCTCCTCCTGCACCTATTTTCTATGTCTATGACACCCAGGTCTCGTTGCACATCCCTTTCTCCTAATCCGACACCATTTAAGATAATAATCTGCCTCCTTGGTTTTGCCACAAAAGTGGATAACCTCACATTTATCTACATTATACTGCATCTGCCATGCATCTGCCCACTCACTCAACCTGTCCAGGTCTCCCTGCAACCTCCGAGCATCCTCTTCACAGTTCACACTGCCACAGAGCTTTGTGTCATCAGCAAATTTGCTACTGTTACTTTAAATTCCATCATCTAAATCATGAATATATATTGTAAATAGTTGCAGCCTTGCAGCACTCCTCGCCACTACCTGCCATTCTGACAGGGACGCGTTTATTCCTACTCTTTGTTTCCTGTCAGCCAACCAATTCTCTATCAATGTCAATACCCTACCCCTAATACCATGTGCTCTAATTTTGCCCACTAATCTCCTATGTGGGACCTTTTAGGTGGCCGATTAGGAAAGGGGGAAATGCAACGAGACCTGGGTGTCATGGTACACCAGTCATTGAAAGTAGGCATGCAGGTGCAGCAGGCAGTGAAGAAGGCGAATGGCATGTTAGCATTCATAGCAAAAGGATTTGAGTATAGGAGCAGGGAGGTTCTACTGCAGTTGTACAGGGTCTTGGTGAGACCACACCTGGAGTATTGCGTACAGTTTTGGTCTCCTAATCTGAGGAAAGACATTCTTGCCATAGAGGGAGTACAGAGAAGGTTCACTAGACTGATTCCTGGGATGTCAGGACTTTCATATGAAGAAAGACTGGATACACTCGCCTTGTACTCGCTAGAATTTAGAAGATTGAGGGGGGATCTTATAGAAACTTACAAATTTCTTACGGGGTTGGACAGGCTAGATGCAGGAAGATTGTTCCCGATGTTGGGGAAGTCCAGAACAAGGGGTCACAGTTTAAGGATAAGGGGAAAATCTTTTAGGACTGAGATAAGAAAACCATTTTATACACAGAGAGTGGTGAATCTCTGGAATTCTCTGCCACAGAAGGTAGTTGAGGCCAGTTCATTGGTTATATTTAAGAGGGAGTTAGATGTGGCCCTTGTGGCTGAAAGGATCAAGTCAAGTCAAGTCAAGTCAAGTTTATTTGTCACATACACATACGAGATGTGCAGTGAAATGAAAGTGGCAATGCTCGCGGACTTTTGTGCAAAAGACAAACAACCAAACAACCAAACTATAAACACAATCATAACACACATATTCTTTTAAAAGTCTCCGTTAGCCCTGGAGTTTAGATTTAAGAGGGTTTCCCTGTCATACTTTGTTAGTACTAGGGAGTTAGAACTTAGAAATAAGTTAAAAAGGAACATAAAAGTTAAAAACACACACAATTTTCGCGGAGCTGCCACAACGGCAACAAACAACCAAACAAACTATAAACACAATCATAAACACACACATATTATTTTACATATTAAATATTGGAAGGAAAAATGTTCAGTAAAGTTAAAGTCTTTGGTGAGATTTACAGTCCGAATGGTCTCTGGGAAGAAACTCCTTCTCAGGCCCCGATGGCCTCTATGACCTTATCAAAGGCTTTCTGAAAGTCCAGATACACCCCTTCATCCATTTTACTTGTCACATCCTCAAGAAATTCCAGCAGGATTTTTCCTTCATAAATCCATGTTGACCACTGACCGATCCAGTCACTTATCCTCCTTCAGTCCCATCAGTCTGCCCAATATTATTTCTCGCCTAATGCAAATTTCTTTCAATTCCTCTGTCCCTAGATCCTCTGTCCCCTAGTATATCTGAGAGATTGTTTTAGTCTTTCTTAATGAAGACAAAACCAAACCTGTTCAACTCTTCTGCCATTTCCATGTTCCCCATAATAATTTCACCTGTTTCTGCCTTCAAGGGACCCACCTTTGTCTTTACTAATCTTTTTTCTCTTAATATACCTAAAGCAGCTTTTACTACCCTTCTTTATATTCTTGGCTAGCTCACCCTCGTACTTCACCTTTTCATTCCTCTTTGGTAATAACCTCAGAATGACTTGCTTATGCATTATAGGCATTGGGAGGGCATTTATTGTGTTGTTTCCTCTAGATGAGAAGTGTAGTAGTAGACGGTTGTTGGGATTGCAAGTTGGGACAGGCTGTTGAGCACTGAGATCAGAAAAAAATCCCTGTCCTCATAGGTGGCGATTCTTTAGATTTCTTCGCACAGGGGTGTCCATTCACAACAGGGGTTACTAGATTTCTGGATATTAAGGGGAACATGGATTATGGGCTGGTTGTGAGCTTTTACCTTCAGGACTTGATACTTACACATGTCTTCACAGACCGCAGTTTCTTGAAGCATGCTTTGGCTTTCTGTGAACAAAGGAAAGTGAAGGTTACCAGGAGTGGACTGACCAACTGATCCTTCAGACAGAAAAGACGATGACAAACTAATGCAACTCGGAGAGGGAAGTGCCGACTGCTCCAAGCGCATTGCATCGGCGTGTATTACTGGATGACAGAGTGGCTGGAAATCCAAAATAAAATAGAAATCAATAAATAACCTCAGCAAGTCAGGTAGCGTGTCTGGAGAGAGAAACAGATCTAACATTTCAGGTTCAGGATCCCACTACAGGTCCGGCATAGGGAGCACAAAAGGTAAATTGACATTGAGAAAAACTTCCTGAAAAGGTCAGGAAAATGGAGGCATGGGTAGGTGTAGGTGTCTGTGACAAAGTGTATCCCTGGAGGAGTACAGAGGTTGCAGGGCACATTTATAGTAATGGATTCACACAGCACAGAAACAGGCCTATTGGCACAACTTGCCCATGCTGACCATAATGCCCCATCTACTCTAGTCTCACCTCCTTGCACTTGGCTCATATCCCTCTTTCTTATCCATGTACCTATCCATATACCCAACATTCCATTTACCCACAACCGCTGTGTGAAAATGTTGCCCTTCAGGTTCCTATTAAATCTTTTCCCTCTCACCTTAAACCTATGGCTTTCGATTCTTTATTCCCCTACTGGGTAAAAGACTGCCCATTCACCTTATCTACTCCCCTCATGATCATACACTCACTGTAAGAACATCCCTCATCCTTCTGCTCTCCACAGAATAAAGTCCTATACTGCCCAATCTCTCACTATAGCTCAAGCCCTCAAGTCCTGCCAATATCCGTAAAAGAAATCCAGAAGGCAAAAAGAATGCCTGGGAGACCTCTGGCAGATAAGATGCAGCAGATTCCAATGCGTTTTTGAGGCGGGGGGGGGGGGGGGGGAGGTAAGGGGGAGACGCGATGCGGGGGCACACGACCCGGGGGGGAAGACATGACATGGAGGGTAGGCACGATGCGGGGGGGGTGGGGGGGAGGGGGGGTAGACACGAATCGGGGCGGAGACACGACAATCTCCCCACCAATATCCTGGCGGGGAGATTTGCAAACGCCACTGGGGAGAATTTAAACTAGAACAGTTGGGGGGAGGGACTCAAATAGAGAAAGCTAGTAGACAGTGTGCGAGGCAGGAGGCAGAGAGGCACTCAAACCCAACATGTAGGGGAAAAGAAGAAAAAGATAATAAACAGAGAATAAGAGGTGGTGGGTTTCTTAAATGTGTATATTTTAATGCTAGGAGCATTGTAAGAAAGGTGGATGAGCTTAGAGCCTGGATTGACACCTGGAAGTATGATGTTGTGGCGATTAGTGAAACATGGTTGCAAGATGGCTGTGATTGGAAACTAAATATTCCAGGATTTCATTGCTTCAGGTGTGATAGAATTGGAGAGGCAAGAGGTGGAGGTGTTGCATTGCTTGTCAGGGAAGATTTTACTTTGGAGTCACGTGAGTGATTCCGTGAAGAAGCCCCGCCAGTTCACATGCGCGTCATTACGTCAGCCGCATTGGCGCAGGACCGGCTGGGAAGAATAGAGCTCCACCAGCGGTGAGTATTTACAAACTTCAAGTAAGTGGAAAACTTAGCCTGAGTTCGTTTTGTCGTGGTGTGGTGAGGATTTTATTTTCAGGAAGCACCATGGACAAAGCGAGCAAGGGGAAGAGGCGAGCCGGTGAAAAGTCGGTGGAGAACCGCTGGAGTGCGGTCAGTGAACGGCTGCCTCGTACCCCTTCCCAGTCGCCGGTCGGGAGCGTGCGACTACAGACTTAGTGCTGCAGAGCACTGAGGCAGCGCCATTCGGGCGCAATGCCGTGGAGAAGTCTGTGCGGTTATAGATTTGGCGGAGTCGGGCCGGGAGGGTTCCTCTCCAGTGTGTGCGGTACCGTGTTCGAGCGGTTATCGCAAATGCAGCACCTAATGCATAGGTTACTCCAGCAGGGCACACTCCGGGAGAAGAGCTGGCCTCCACAATTAATTATTTAGTCTCCCATCAGCTGCAGGAGCTGACAATGGATGAGACCGCCAAGAATACCAGCGCTGGCCTATGGGAAAGGCCGTGCCAGCAGCGCCTGGGACAGGGCTGCTTAATGTCTACTTGTTGGAGGAGGAAGGAGACCATCACGGGTCAGTATATTGCTGACGCCGAATCTGTCACATCGCCGGCCTACGGGAGAGCCCGCGCCAGCAGCGCCTGGGACAGGGCTACTTAATGTCTCCCTGTTGGAGGAGGAGACCATCATGGGTAAGTGTACTGCTCATGCTGAATCTGTCACAGCGCCGGCCTACGGGAGAGCCCGCGCCAGCAGCGCTTGGGACAGGCCTGCTTAATGTGTGACAGCACCGGCCTGTAGGAGAGGCTGTGCCAGCAGCACCTGGGACAGGGCTGCTTCATGTCTCCCTCTTGGAGGAGGAGAGCATGCCGGATCAGTGTAGGTCTGACGTCGAGTCTGAGGGTATAGCCGTCGAGCATACCCCAAGGGATGAAGGGCACATGTCAGAGGTACCATTTCCTGACAACAAAGTTTGCCATCCCAACAGAATGTTCCATCCTGGTATAGGTCCATTGTAAGGGCCGTATCAGCGCAGGTATCCTCAGGGGCCTGCGGCAGCACCTGTTTCAGGGCTGCCTACGAATCGCCCTCTCTGAGGAGGGGAGTGCGAAAGGTCAGATGTAACTGACTCCAGATTCTAAAGATGTCGGTGGAACATACTGGAGCACATGCGTGCCGGCATTGAACAGCGCTATCGGGGGGATATGAGGGCCAGCCGCCGAATCTTCTGTTCAGGTAAGGCCTATTCAACAGGAAAAACATGGCGGACGAAGCAAAAGCTGTCGGACCAATCAAGGCCAACGGCGGGCAAAGCTTCATCGTTTCAGCGACAACGCACCCCTTGCCTTCATCGACAGTAAGCGGTTCCCTGGAGCTGGTGGCAGCATGACAGCTGGGCACAGGTTCCACGCACCCTACCAATCCTACTCAACAAGGTGGGTCTGGCACTTCCGAAACATGGGTAAGTGGACCACTCACAAGTTGGCATCCATCCAAACACTTGTTTGTACAGCACACAAAGGGTAAAGGCATTGTCATCTGCTTAGAGGCATCTAACCATGTAAAACTGCACAATACTAGCATTCCAAGCAAGTTTGGAATTCGGGCCAAAGTTATCGTGCGAAGCACCCATGGAATGATGGCAGGAGTGGCCTGTTCATTATGAAAATGTCGTTTAACTCGCAAATGAACTTTCCGAATAGGAAACTTCTTTACTGACTACAACGGATTCATAAGGGTCTCAAAGGTCCATTCTATGCAGTTCCCATTACAGGGATCATCGGAGACATGGGAAATTATCAAAAGACAATGATAACTGTACTAATAACAGTAAAACATTGCAAAATGGGATAAACTATTTCCCCAGGTTATTTATAAAATTGGTGTTTGGACTCAGAGTTCGAAAACACTTGTTATGTCTTGTCTTGATGATATTCTAACATTGTATTCTGTTAAAAATCACCTGTTTCAGCCTCAAACTATATTTGAGAAATTGGGTTCATCCATCCAGTTAACTTTAAGTTGTTGCCAAATAGACTTGTGGGTCATTGGGATTTACCTTTAACTATTAATTAGCATGATTCCACCTTGTGGCATGAGATTGGAGTTAATAGAAACCTGTTATAAAGCTGAATTCTAATAATCAAGAGTAATTGGCAATATAGTATCTGTGATTCAGCTGTGCAAGTCGGGAAACTGACATCGCACAAAGTAGCAATCTCTCAAATGACATGTAGGTCATTGTTAACAGGCTTATGCTATGACCAGCTGAAGCTACCTAAGCACATGGCAATCAAGTAAAAGTATCCTGTAATATTTACCTAATTTCCTTTGCCACTGGTGTATCATCAAGTTCAGATTCATGACAACACAGAATAAGTGTTGGATCACAAAATATTTAAGAAAGTATGGATCAATGGAACACCGAATATCGACATGTTGGTTCATGCTTTTTCACTGATTGCAAAAATATGTGGCATAACAGTGGTGAGAGATACATTCTCGCTACAAGAAGGAGGAATGGTCTCTTATGTATTCCTCCATTTTGCCTCATCAGACGGGTCTTGGAATCAGTCAGCAAGATCTTGCTTTAGTTTTCGTACTGTCTGACTGGCTATGCAGCCATGCTTCCCGCTTCCGTCAAGCATAATAATGCAACCATATACGGTTATTCTAAAAAACGAAAACTTTGCTGGTTCAAACTGAGGTTCAGGAAACCAGCCTCTGCATAATAAAACAATTATTGGCTTACACATTCTGAATGGACTGCCTTACGGCTCAGGTTGTTACATCAATCCATGGAAGTGCTCACTGCAGAGTGCAGGGATAGCACCAAAAAAGCAGTACATTTCCTATTGAGGAGATCGGAAGCGGTTTGTTTAATATTAATGTTACATTTAATATGGTACAGATTACTGACATCTTCCAGTTCATTCTTAAATGGTTTTTGAAAATAATTCAGTTATAGTCACATCTCACAGTCAAGTCACATTTATTTATATAGCCCATTTTTAAAAAAACAACTCTCGTTGGCCAAAGTGCTTTACATTTGTTATAAGAATAGTATAAACAAACAAACAACATACATATATACATGTAGCCCTTGCTCAGTGAACGTCAGGAAAGGCTTGGGAGTATAGATAAGATTTTAGTCTTGACTTAAAGGAGTCGATGGAGGGGGCAATTCTGATGGGAAGGGGGATGCTGTTCCTCAGTCTAGGAGCTGCAACCGCAAAGGCGCGGTCGCCCCTAAGCTTATGCCTAGACCGCGGGATATTCAGCAGCCCCAAGTCGGCCGATCTGAGGGACCTGGAGGTGGAGTGGTGGGTGAGAAGACTTTTAATGTAGGAGGGGGCAAACCCATTGAGGGCTTTGTAGACATAGAGGAGGGTCTTGAAATGTATATGGAATCACACAGGGAGCCAGTGGAGAGAGGCCAGGATCTGGGTGATGTGGTCCCTTTTTCGGGTGCCCGTCAGGAGTCTCGCTGCGGCGTTTTGAACCATTTGCAGGCGGGACCGGGAAAATTGGCTGATGCCAGTGTAAAGAGAGTTGCAGTAATCTAGGCGGGAGGAGATAAATATGTGGATGATCTTTTCGAGATCATCAAAGTGGAGGAATTGTTTTATTTTAGCTATCGTCCGAAGCTGAAAGAAACTTCGGACGATAGGGCCATTAACTGTGCCCAACATGCCTTCCCATCATATTACCTGCAGCAAACGGGACCCACTCTGTTGGATTTCAACCCTGGATATCGAGTTTGTAAACGATATCTTTAACACAAGTTCTCCCAGTACAAGTATAGGCAGTATTGGATATTGAAAGTGTGTTAACAATACTTCACGAGTGGGCTCCAGCTACATCCTTAGTCATGACACTAGTTTCAGCACAACGAGGGCAGACATTGCAAAAACTGAGGTTAGATAGGATGGAAGTGGCTGCAGATGCCATTACGTTTTACATTTCGGATCTGCACAAGTAGAGCAGATCCGGGGTGACAGAGTTTAAGGTCATATTTCGGCATACCCCACGGACTCACGTCCATGTGTACGGGCACGTTTGTCATATTATATCAAGGCTACCAGAACCCTAAGAGGTGGAATCAGCATTGTTTATTAGCCACAAACAATCACACAAGAAAAGGTTGGTTCAGACTATTTCAAGGTGGCTGAAGCAGGTTCTGGTTTATGCGGGTATTAACACTACCAATTTTACATCTCATTCCACCAGGGCAGCATCAACGTCGGCGGCCAGGTCAATGGACGTTCCCATCGACCATATCCTCACGGCCGCAGAATGGTCAAGGGAATTGATTTTCAATTTTTTTTTTACTATAGGCCGATTGCCGACCCGGGGCTATTTGCCCATTCTGTTTTGCGTCCACTTTAGCCTCCCCTGAGATAGAGGAGTTCCTATTGATTTTCTTTATTAACGGAAAACATTAATACGTTTAAATCAATGTCATGGTTAATGCATTGTTGATTATTCACTCATCCCGAGTCAATCGATGCAGTGAGACGCCGGGATTTGAATCTACGGCATGAAATCACAGAGCTTTGAACTCTTCACGGAATCACTCACATGACTTCGAAGTAAAATAGTAAGATTAAACGAGAACTTACCAGTTTGAAGTTTGATCTTTATTTTATGAGGAGTTACGTTGGTGATTACGAGCCCTCCACTGCCAACCCTCTCTCACAAAGGTCATCTGGTAATTCTCAAGTTTTTGATCTTACTGTGTTACTTCAATTACTGTTACCTGTGATTGCATACCACTGCATTGAAGATTGATGCGCATGCGAACTGGCGGGGCTTCTTCACATAATCACCAACGTAACTCCTCATTAAACTTCAAACTGGTAAGTTCTCGTTTAATCTTACTATTTTACAGCAGTGCTTTGGCAGGATAGATTAGAGGGCTCATCTAGGGAGGCTATTTGGGTGGAACTGAGAAATGGTAAAGGAGTAGCAACACTTATAGGGGTGTATTATAGACCACCTAATGGGGAGCGAGAATTGGAAGAGCAAATATGTAAGGAGATAGCAGATATTAGTAGTAAGCACAAGGTAGTGATTGTGGGAGATTTCAATTTTCCACACATAGACTGGGAAACACATTCGGTAAAAGGGCTGGATGATTTATAGTTTGTAAAATGTGTGCAGGATAGTTTTTTGCAGCAATACACAGAGGTACCTACTAGAGATGGGGCAGTGCTGGACCTCCTGTTAGGAAATGAGACAGGTCAGGTGGTGGAGGTATGTGTTGGAGAGCACTTCGGGTCCAGTGATCACAATACCATTAGTTTCAATATAATTATGGAGAGGGTCAGAACTGGACCAAGGGTTGAGATTTTTGGTTGAGGAAAGGCTAACTTTGAGGATATGCAAAAGGATTTAATGGGACATTTTGTTTTATGGGAAGGATGTAGAAAAGAAATGGAGGACATGTAAAGGTGACATTTTCAGAATACAGAATCTTTATGTCCCTGTTTGGTTGAAAGGAAAGAGTAATAATTGGACACTTGGTGCCATAGTTTTCAAAAAAAATTGGACACTTGGTTTGGAAAAAGAGGGAGATCTACAATAATTATAGGCAGCATGGAGTAAATGAGGTGCTCGAGGAGTATAAAGAATGTATAAAGAATCTTAAGAAGGAAATTAGAAAAGCTAAAAGAAGATATGAGGTTGCTTTGGCAAGTAAGGTGAAAGTAAATCCAAAGGGTTTCTACAGCTATATTAATAGCAAAAGGATAACGAGGGATAAAATTGGTTCATTAGTGGGTCAGAGTGGACAGCTATCTGCAGAGCCAAAAGAGATGGGGGAGATATTGAACAATTTATTTTCTTCGGTATTCACCAAGGAGAAGGATATTGAATTATGTGGGGTAAGGGAAACAAGTAGTGTAGCTATGGAAACTATGAGATTCAAAGAAGAGGAAGTACGGACACTTTTGAAAAATATAAAAGTGGATAAGTCTCCGTCCTGACAGGATATTCCCTAGGACATTGAGGGGAGTTAGTGTAGAAATAGCAGGGGCTATGACAGAAATATTTCAAATTTCATTAGAAACGTGAATGGTGCCGGAGGATTGGCGTACTGTGCATGTTGTTCCATTGTTTAAAAAGAGTTCCAAGAGTAAACCTAGCAATTATAGACCTGTTAGTTTGACGTCAGTGGTGGGCAAATCAATGGAAAGAATACTTAGAGATAATATATATAAGCATCTGGATAAACAGGCCCTGATCAGGAACAGTCAACATGGATTTGTGCCTGGGAGGTCATGTTTGACTAATCTTCTTGAATTTTTTTGAAGAGGTTACTAGGGAAATTGATGAGGGTAAAGTGGTGTATGTTGTCTATATGGACTTCAGTAAGGCCTTTGACAAGGTGCCACATGGAAGGTTGGTTAAGAAGGTTCAATTGTTGGGTATTAATGGTGGAGTAGCAAGATGGATTCAACAGTGGCTGAATGGGAGATGCCAGAGAGTAATGATGGATGGCTGTTTGTCAGGTTGGAGGCCGGTGACTAGTGGGGTGCCTCAGGGATCTGTGTTGGGTCCACTGTTGATTGTCATATACATCAATGATCTGGATGATGGTGTGGTAAATTGGATTAGTAAGTATGCAGATGGTACTAAGATAGGTGGTGTTGTGGGTAATGAAGTAGATTTTCAAAGTCTACAGAGAGATTTAGGCCATTTGGAAGAGTGGGCTGAAAGATGGCAGATGGAGTTTAATGCTGATAAGTGTGAGGTGCTACATCTTGACAGGACAAATCAAAATATGACGTACATGGTAAATGGTAGCGAATTGAGAAATGCAGTTGAACAGAGGGATCTAGGAATAACTGGGCATAGTTCCCTGAAGGTGGAATCACATGTAGATAGGGTAGTAAAGAAAGCTATTGGTGTGCTGGCCTTCATAAATTAGAGCATTGAGTATAGAAGTTAGGCTGTAATGGTAAAATTATGGTGTACAATTTTGATCGCCAAATTATAGGAAAGATGTCAACAAAATAGAGAGAGTGCAGAGGAGATTTACTAGAATGTTGCCAGGGTTTCAGCAACTAAGTTACAGAGATAGGTTGAATAAGTTGGGTCTTTATTCTTTGGAGCGCAGAAGGTTAAGGGGGGACTTGATAGAGGTCTTTAAAATAGTAAGATTAAACGAGAACTTACCTGTTTGAAGTTTGATCTTTATTTTTTGAGGAGTTACAATGAGGGATTACATGAAGAAGAAGCCCGTTCAGCCGCACGTGCGTCAATCTTCAAAGCAGCAGTGTGAAATCACAGATAATAATAGTGACTGAAGTATGATAGTAAGATGAAAGAAGACCAGAACTGCCAGATGATCTTACTGAGGGCTGGGAGCGGAGGGCACGTAATCTCTCATCGTAACTCCTCATAAAATAAAGATCAAACTTCAAATTGGTAAATTCTCGTTTAATCTTACTATTTTACTTCGGAGTCACGTGAGTGACTATGTGAAGATTTCAAAGCTCTGTGATTTCATGCCGTGAGAAACAAGTCTACACAACCACAACTGCCTTATTGACAAATGAGGAAAAACATTCATAATGCATACAGTCATGACATAGATTTAAACATGCTGATGCTGTTAAATATGCAATAACAATAGTCACATCTCTCATCCGGATGAAACCTATAACAGAACACAAAATAAATTAAGAAATACCTCTGGTCTGGCAAAGGGTTATTATAACATGTTTGAAATATTGTTCGTTTGACCACACTACAGCCGTTAGGATGTGGTCCAGCGGAACGTAATTAACCCTTGCTGCTGCTGTTATAGCAGCCCTGGTGGAGCGAGAACCGGATCAGTATCTACTCCTGCATACCTCAACTCCGTTTTAACACCTGGCAAGATCTGAGCAGATAGGTTCTTATAACGTCTTTTGTAACTAACAACCATAGTTAGCTCAGAGTCTGAAAGACTCTTGGTGACCTTGACGTATTGTTGTATATGTGTGTCCCCACATAACGAAAAATCCCTGGGTATGTCTTGAACTATTTTGAGACCTGACACCCCTACTGCTCTGCTTAAATAAATTATAGCATAAAATATTATGCATATATTTGCAGATGTAATCATCCTCTCCTGTCACAATAATGTAGCGAGTGACCTGTTGCGCTAACCAGCGCCAGGAGGATAACTACTTAATGAGGTCCGATCAAAGCTAAGAATGTAGCTGGAACCCCCTTGTTAAAATAGTGTTACACCATGTCAATTTCCCATACTGTATTGTACTTGTCCTGGGAAACCTGTGTAACAGATATCCTTTACTAACTCGATATCCGAGGTGAACCCAACAACTTGGACCTCGTTAGCTGCAGTAAGTCTGATGGAAAGCCCCTTGGCACAGTTAATGACCCTATAATTCAATATTGTCAAAGACCATTTAAATGAACTGCAATAACTCAGAATCTGTACCATTTTAATTATAACATGAGCATTAAACAACCGCTTCCCATCTGAAGCAGCAAAGTACCGCTTTTTGGTACCATTCCAGCACTGTGAATACATACAAAAATAGGCATGACAACCCAAGCCGTAAGCAGTCTATTGAGAATCTGTAGAACATATATTAATTTTATCATGCAACAGCTGATCTCTCAAGCCGCAGGCTGGACCAGCAAGTTACGTTTAATATAACCATATAATGTTGCATTATTGTATTCCCGACAAATCGGGAATCAAACTGAATAGGCCAATTCCACAGCTGGAACCTAAAGCGACTCTTGATGACTCTATTTCAAGACCCGACTCATAAAGCATATTGGAGAAAGACATAAAAGACCATTCCTCTTGCTTGTCGCGAGAATGTATCTTTCGCCACTGTTATGCCACAACCTTTAATTAGCACGAAAACAATATATCTATATTTGGTGTTGCATTAAATCAGAATTTCATAAATACTGCGTGGTCCAACACCCATTCTGTGTTGTCATTTATCTGTACTTAATGATACTCCAGTGGTAATGAGATTATGTACCTTTTACAGGGTCTTTTCCCTGATTGCACCCTCGTGCTTATCATATGCCACATCTTAGTGTATCAACATGAAGTTGAGCATGCACCTATGCACTTAGGGTCTATAGATAGTTGATACCAAACTGAAGAGTTAATAACTCATTGCAAATCTCCTGCACCTCCAACTAGAGATGACATTCGCATGTACCCACCTTAAGCCATAGCATCTTTTTTTGCAATATAATGACATATTTATTGATCAACTACTGGAGCAATGCTGAATACTGTTTGTCCATCATAGTGCCCTTATTAGCTTCAGCTGGCAATAGCAAGTTGTATTATCAATGACCTTCATGACCCTTATTGTTTGTCATTAAGCATGCTGTCAGTTCTCCCACTTGCACAGCTGCATCACATCTATTACATTGCCAGTTAGTCTAATGAATAGGAACTCCTTTATAACCACAAGGCTGTTCCAGGTTTCTATTGATTCCAATCTGTTGCCCAGGGCGGAGTAACAGGCCAACTATCCCATTTGATAACAACCACATTTACTGGATAGGAGAGAACAATTCCTCAATTAGCTTGAGACTGAGTGGATTTTAGCCAAATACAGCATCAAAATATAATCCAGACAATACATCACAATTGTTTTTGAACTCTGAGTAGTCCTTTGAATGATTTATTGTTATCATACTGTTTAAATTGCCTCATCATAACAATGCCTTCAAATATCTCTGATGATCATTATACATGGAAAACCCTATGAAATCAGTTTGATCACCCTTCTGTCATAATGAACAGGCCACACCTGCCATCATTTCGAGTCTGCCCTGACAACAACTCTGGCCCGGTTCCGATAATTCTCACATGTCCCAAGACAACTCTTGCCATAATTCTGACCTTGCCTTGAAAGACAATTCCCCATATCTCCGAGCCTGTCTCGAAGGCAAACCTGGCTAAAATACTGGACCTGGCTCAACACTCTTCTGGCCAAATTCCAACTTTCTTGGAATACTAGTATTGTCCAGTTTACCTGGTTAAAATGCCTCTGAGTAGATGACAATGTTTCAATCATTTGTGTATTGTACAACCAATTGTAAATCTTACCAACTTGTTTGTGGTCAGCTTTAATACTGCTACCAGCTTCAGTGAACCGCTTCCTGCCGATGAAGCCGTGGGGTGCGTTGTCCCCTAACTATGAATCCTTACGCATCATTGGCCTAATTGGTCCAACAGCTTATGCTTTGTCCTTCAGATTTTGCCTGTGGAATAGGTCTTACCTGAATAGAAGATTCGGCGGGTGGCTCTAACGTCCCCTGATAGCGGTGTTCACTGCATTGAGTTGGGATGGCGACCTTGCTGCCAGGAATCGTACCTCTGACACGTGTCCTTCATCCCTTGAGGTATGCTCCACGCTTATACCCTCAGCCTCGGCATCAGATTTACACTGACCTTGCATGTTCTCCTCCTCCATAAGGGAGACATTAAGCAGCCCTACTACAAGGCGCTGCTGGCGTGGCCTCTCCAACAGGCCCACCCTTCAGGGTCAGAAATGCCCCGGTAAGCTCACCTCCTCCCTGAGGGAGACATTATGCAGCCCTTCTACAGGTGCTGCTGCCATACATTTAAGCAGCCCTATACAAGGCGCTGCTGACACGGCCTAGAGCAATAGGCCGGCACTGCCATAGATTCGGCATCCCCATTATGCAGCCCTGTTACAAGGCGCTGCTGGCAAGGGCTCTCCCATCTGCCCAACACTGTCTCCTGATGTTAGGGTGTATCTATCTTGAGCCTCCTCTCAATAAGGCTCCATCCTGGTAATTTCACATTATTAATTTTCCCCCCTGGAAGGAACCCTCCCGGCCCCAGGACTGACCACTTGGGTCGATTTACCCCATATCTTGGGGACCTCTGCGGTCTGGGCACCGCATAGCTGGTAGATTTTGTTCCCCCGGGAATTCCAGCACCCTTATATATTAACAGAGGGAAAACCCCTACCGGCACCAGGGCTGACCGTTCCGGTCCGTTTAACCCCTTTCCTGGGGACCCCTGCCGTCTGAAAACCGCATAATTACTGGATTCCCTTACCCGGCAACCCCAGCCTCTATATGTATATCGGGGAAAAACCTCCAGACACCCGGCATATGTATTTATATCCCGACTCCCGGTCTACTGGAGGTCCCCTCCACGGGAACCCCAGGATTAACATTCATATCGGAGGGAAAAACCCTCCCGACTCCCGGTGTACTGGAGGTTCCCTCCCCGGGAAACCCCAGTATTCATATTATCTCGGGGGGAAGCCCTCCCGGCCTACTGGAAGTCCCCTTCCTCGGGACACCCCCGCATAAATTTTATTGTCCGAGGGGAAACCCCCTCCCGGCACCCAGCCTGCTGGAGGTCCCCTCCCTGAGATCCCCAGCATCTCTGTGTCTATCGGAGGGAACCCCTCCCAGCACCCGGAGCGCCTGGAAGCCACAGACCCTCGTCAGCAACCGTCTTCCATGACACCCGACATACTCCAGCTACCCGCTCTTGGCGGCAAGAACCGGGGTTTCCCCACAGCCCATAGTTGGTTCCCTCGTCGGGCCTCGCAAATACTCCGGCAGAAAGCCTCTGGAACAAGAGGTTCCTGCAGGGAATAAAACAGGTAAGAAACCAAGCTTACCTTGAGTTTAAAACTTACCGCGTTGGAGGAGCTCCTGCTCCCCAAGCGGCCGCCTGCACCAATGCGTCTGACGTAATGACGCACGTGCGGCTGAACGGGCCTTCTTCTTCACGTAGTCACTCATGTGACTCCGAAGTAAAATGATGAGAGGGATAGACAGAGTTGACGTGGATAAGCTTTTCCCACTGAGAGTAGGGAAGATTCAAACAAGGGGACATGACTTGAGAATTAAGGGACAGAAGTTTAGGCATAACATGAGGGGGAACTTCTTTACTCAGAGAGTGGTAGCTGTGTGGAATGAGCTTCCAGTGGAAGTGGTGGAGGCAGGTTCGATTTTATCATTTAAAAATAAATTGGATAGTTATATGGACGGGAAAGGAATGCAGGGTTATGGTATAAGTGCAGGTAGATGGGACTAGGGGAGAATAAGTGTTCGGCACGGACTAGAAGGGCCGAGATGGCCCGTTTCCGTGCTGTGATTGTTATATGGTCATATTGTATTGTATTGTATTCAATTTATTGTCATTATCTCTTAAGGGACAACAAAATGGATTTTCCTTACAGTCAAGTACCATAAAAGTAAATAATAAATAAATAAAACATATTTAAAAAAAGCACAAACACAGAAGTCCGCGACACAACATAACCCCACAGTGGAACCAAAGTTGAGGAAGGTACCATAGTCCAGCCAGCCTCCCCGCCGATCTTCCCAGATGTTTACCCACGGTCGGGGCGTCCCGAGCACCCGCAGCCGCCGCCTCGGGCGGCCCGATGCTCAGGCCCTCACGCCGGGATGATGGAACACCGACGCCGAACCCCGACGGAGAACATCCTCAGCGGCCCGGACCTCCAGATCAGCCACCTCCCACCGGAGTCCGCGGCCCCCGAGTCCACAGGCAGAGCCGGGCGGAGTCGCGGGACTCCGCGATGTTGATCAGCGCCGCCCGCACCGGAGCCCCGCGAACCACAGCCCCGCGATGCCGGTGCAGCAGTCCCAGCACCCCGGAGCCCCAAATGACGATCCCCGGTAAGGCATCGGCCGCCCCGCGATGTATCCAGCTCTGCGCCGCCGCTGCTCGAGCTCTGGTCGGTCCCGCCAGGAAAGGCCACGCCAATCCAGTAGGTAGGCCGCTGGGAGGGGGAGGGGGGGGTGTGGACGCGACTCGAATAATAGTTGCGTCTTCTCCAGGAAGCAACTGAAGGACGGTATCCCCCTTACCGTACCCTTTTCCCCCACATAAAGACATTAGAAACATAAAAAATAGGTGCAGGAGTAGGCCCTTCGAGCCTGCACCGCCATTCAATATGATCATGGCTGATCATCCAACTCAGTATCCTGTACCTGCCTTCTCTCCATACCCCCTGATCCCTTTAGCCACAAGGGCCACATCTAACTCCCTTTTAAATATAGCCAATGAACTGGCCTCAACTACATTCTGTGGAAGAGAATTCCAGAGAATCACCATTCTCTGTGTGAAAAATGTTTTTCCCATCTCGGTCCTAAAAACTTTCCCCCTTATCCTTAAACTGTGACCCATTGTTCTGGACTTCCCCAACATTGAGAACCATCTTCCTGCATCTAGCCAGGCCAACCCCTTAAGAATTTTGTAAGTTTCTATAAGATCCCCCCTCAATCTTCTAAATTCTAGCGAGTACAAGCTGAGTCTATCCAGTCTTTCTTCATATGAAAGTCCTGACATCCCAGGAATCAGTCTGGTGAACCTTCTCTGTACTCCCTCTATGGCAAGAATGTCTTTCCTCAGATTAGGGGACCAAAACTGTACACAATACTCCAGGTGTGGTCTCACCAAGACCCTGTACAACTGCAGTAGCACCTCCCTGCTCCTATACTCAAATCCTTTTGCTATGAATGCTAACATACCATTTCCTTTCTTCACTGCCTGCTGTACCTGCATGCCTACTTTCAATGACTGGTGTACCATGACACCCAGGTCTCATTGCATCTCCCCTTTTCCTAATCGGCCACCATTCGGATAAAAGTCTACTTTCCTGTTTTTGCCACCAAAGTGGATAACCTCACATTTATCCACATTATACTGCATCTGCCATGCATTTGCCCACTCACCCAGCCTATCCAAGTCACCTTACAGCCTCCTAGCATCCTCCTCACAGCTAACACTGCCCCCCAGCTTCGTGTCACCCGCAAACTTAGAGATGTTGCATTCAATTCCCTCGTCCAAATCATTAATATATATTGTAAATAGCTGGGGTCCCAGCACTGAGCCTTGCGGTACCCCACTAGTCACTGCCTGCCATTCTGAAAAGGACCCGTTTATTCTTTGCTTCCTGTTTGCCAGCCAGTTCTCTATCCACATCAATACTGAACCCCCAATACCCCCGTGTGCTTTAATTTTGTATACTAATCTCTTAAGTGGGACCTTGTCGAAAGCCTTCTGAAAGTCTAGATATAACACATCCACTGGTTCTCCCTTATCCACTCTTCTAGTTACATCATCGAAAAATTCTATAAGATTCGTCAGACATGATTTACCTTTCATAAATCCATGCTGACTTTGTCCAATGATTTCACCACTTTCCAAATGTGTTGCTATCTCATCTTTAATAACTGACTCTAGCAGTTTCCCCACTACCGATGTTAGACTAACTGGTCTGTAATTCCCCGTTTTCTCTCTCCCTCCCTTTTTAAAAAGTGGGGTTACATTAGCTACCCTCCAATCCTCAGGAACTACTCCAGAATTTAAAGAGTTTTGAAAAATTATCACTAATGCATCCACTATTTCTGCGGCTACTTCCTCAAGTACTCTGGGATGCAGTCTATCTGGCCCTGGGGATTTATTGGCCTTTAATCCATTCAATTTATCTAACACCACTTCCCGGCTAACCTGGATTTCACTCAGTTCCTCCATCTCATTTGACCCCCGGCCCCCTGCCATTTCCGGCAGATTATTTATGTCTTCCTTGGTGAAGACGGAACCAAAGTAGTTATTCAATTGGTCTGCCATGTCTTTGTTCCCCAAAAAAAACACAGAAAACGCACTTCAACATAACAAAAAAACAAAAAGATACCGGACTGAAGGCGGAGGCAGCTAGTACCAGCGCCACCGGATGTCCACCTGGAGTGTCAGTATGGTTATATGGTGTGGTCAGGGGGGGGATTACAGAAGAGACAATGCTGGCAGCACCTGTACATTGATAACATTTGGTGGCAAAAACAGGAAAGTAGACTATTATCTGAATGGTGGACGATTAGGAAAAGGGGAGATGCAAGGAGACCTGGGTGTCAACAGTCATTAAAAGTAGGCATGCAGGTGCAGCAGGCAGTGAAGAAAGCGAATGGTATGTTAGCATTCATAGCAAAAGGATTTGAATATAAGAGCAGGCAGGTTCTACTGCAGTTGTACAGGGTCTTGGTTAGACCACACCTGGAGTATTGCGTACAGTTTTGGTCTCCTAATCTGAGGAAAGACATTCTTGCCATAGACGGAGTACAGAGGATTTTCACCAGTGATTCCTGGGATGGCAGGACTTTCATATGAAGAAAGACTGGATAGACTCGGCTTATACTCACTAGAATTTAGAAGATTGAGGGGGGATCTTATAGAAACTTACAAAATTCTTAAGGGGTTGGACAAGCTAGATGCAGGAAGATTGTTCCCGATGTTGGGGAAGTCCAGAACAAGGGGTCACAGTTTAAGGATAAAGGGGAAATCTTTTAGGACCGAGATGAGAAAATCATTTTTTACACAGAGTGGTGAATCTGTGGAATTCTCTGCCACAGAAGGTAGTTGAGGCCAGTTCATTGGCTTTATTTAAGAGGGAGTTAGATGTGGCCCTTGTAGCTAAAGGGATCAGGGGGTATGAAGATAAGGCAGGTACGGGATACTGAGTTGGATGATCAGCCATGATCATATTGAATGGTGGTGTAGGCTCGAAGGGCTGAATGGCCTACTCCTGCACCTATTTTCTATTTTCTATGTTTCTATCTCAGAACACAAACACCTTGCAACAAAGAACCATTAATTGAGCATGCCTTACCTCTGGTACTGTTTTTGTACACTTATTCAAAACACTGCAACACAAACAAAGAATAGTTCATCAACATTCAACACTGATAAATAAAACAAATTCCTGCATCCCTTCCTCCCCCTCACCAAAAAAACATCCCCACATTCCTCATCCTCTCTGCTTAATTCCCATTGAGCCATATGCCCCCTCTCCGTATTCCCACCACTCCACACACTCTCCCTCTCTGGCACACAATCACATTGGAGACAAGCAACGATTTGTGACCAAATACCATCTGTCTTCCTGCTGCATTGTGCACCTCTCTGTCCATCTCCACTAGAGTTACCCCAAGGGTTGGGGAGTCTAAAACTAGATTTTAGATGAGAGGGGAAAGATTTAAAGGGACCTGAGGGTGGTGGGTATATGGAGTGAGCTGCCAGAAGAAGTGGGAGAGGTGAGTACAATAACAATATTTAACAGATATATGGACAGGTACATGGATTGGAATAGTTTCGAGGTGTATGGGCGAAAAGGAAGCAAATGGGTCTGGCTCGAGATAAACACTTTGGTTCGTCTGGAAAAGGTGCTGAAGACCTTGTTTCCATGCTGCATAGCTCACTGTCTATATGATCTATATTCTACATCTGCCTCTCCCTGTCCGTCTCCCACTCAGTCTGCATATCTCGCCATGTATCTCTTCACATCACATCTGTCTGCCTCAGCTCTCTTTTCACACATCTCTCATCTTCCTGTGTCTAGCTCTGTTTCCTACGTCTGTCTGTTTTGTTACATCTGTGCGCCTCCCCCTTCTCTCTCTACCTCATTGCATCCTTTATCTCCCACTCTCTCTCTCTCTCTCTCTCTGCCTCTCATTACACTGTTGATCTCTCTTTCCTTTCTCTCCATCTTTTCCTTCCCATCACTTCTTGCTCTCAGTCCTCAACCTTCCCTCTCCCTCTCATTTCCCTCCCCCTGTAACTCTTACTCTCTCTCTTTAACTTCTCCCTCAGACTCTCTCTCCTTCCGTCCATAAGTGGGCGGCGCGACTCTTGTCAGCAGCGGCCTCTGCAGTCCGTCTGTCTTTTTTTAATTGTTTTCTGTCTTGTTCTATGTAGTTTTTATTGTTTTTTTTGTCGGGGTATGTGTGTGGGGGTGGGGTGGGGTGGGGGAACTTTAAGGTCTTTCCCCTGCACGGGAGACCCGACCTTTTCTTTGTCGGGTCTCCGTTGTCGTTGGGGCTGCAACGTGGAGCGGCCTCCAACAGAAATGACCTGGGGCTCCAGTCGCGGAGCTGCGGATTTACTCACCATCACGGAGCTGCCCGAGTCCGGAGCGGGTGTAGCTGTGGTGGACGCTGCTGTGACCCGACACCCGGAGATTCGGATGCTCCTACCGCAGGTCTGTGGACAGTAATACCGGGAGCCTGCGGGTCCCCGGTGGGAGACCGCTTTTCGTGGCTTCCGCAACGGCGACTTCTCCCGCCCGAGTTGCGGGGTTGAAGTTTACCTGGAGCGGGGACACTTACCATCGCCCCGCGCGGCTTGGAATGGCCGCGGGACTTTGTGAGCGCCCGCCGGGGCTCCAACACCAAGAGCCCGCCGGGGCTCCAACACCAAGACCCGGTGCGCGGCCTTGCATCACCCGGCGTGGCTTTAATGGCTGCGGGACATTTAACATCGCCCGCCGGGGGCTTTGACTCTGTCTTTGACTCTGACATGGGGGGGAGAGGGGAGTGCAGGGGAGAGATATGTTTAAGTTTTGCCTTCCATCACAGTGAGGAGGACTCACTGTGATGGATGTTTATGTGAATTGAATTGTGTTGGTGTGTGTCTTGTTTCTTTTTTTTGTATGGCTGCAGAAACCAAATTTCGTTTGAACCTCATGTGAGGTTCAAATGATAATAAAAGGTATTGTATTGTATTGTATTGTATCCTCCTCCTCTCCCTCCTTCCGCATCTTGCTCTCACTCTCTCTCCATCTCCCTGCCTCCGTCTCTCTCCCTCCTTCCATATATTTGTCTCTTTGCCACCCTCCCTCCCTCATATTGTCTCTCTCCCCCTGTGGCTGGGCTGCATGTCAGTGAGATACACACATCAGGTCCTCACCGGTAGTAGTCCAGAGCTTTCTTGAAGTACTCATGCACTGTTAATTCCTGAGCAGCAGGCTTACCATGTTTATTCCACTCATGGGACCTGTGGAAAGAGATTAGGATCAGCAATGTATCAATATGCAGAGTTGCAGAGCTGAAGGATGAATTGAAGGAGAAACAGAAATTCTCTTTAAAAGACATAGTTGGTGAGACCACATTTGGACTATTGTGCACAGTCACCCAACTAGGGGAATCATTCCAAATAAATATATAGGAATAATTTCAACTATAGGAACGCTGTCATTAAGTTGGAAAGGGTACAGAAGAGATTCATGAGGATGCAACTGGGAGGGTTTGAATGGTATGGAGAGACTGGATAGGCTGGGACTGTTTTCACTGGAGCAAAGAAGGCAATAAAGTCACTGTTTTCCCAGGGTTAGGGTGTCTAAAACATGAGGGCATAGGTTTAAGGTGAGAGGGGAAAGATTTAAAGGGGACCTAAGGGGCAACTTTATCCACACAGAGGGGGCTACATTTATGGAACAAGCTGAATGAGCTCTTGTAGAGATGGACTTCAAAAATATTTGGATGGGCATATAGACAATAGACAATAGGTGCAGGAGTAGGCCATTCGGCCCTTCGAGTCAGCACTGCCATTCACTGTGATGGCAGATCATCCACAATCAGTACCACATTCCTGCCATCTCCCCATATCCCTTGACTCTGCTATCTTTAAGAGCGCTATCTAACTATCTCTTGAAAGCATCCAGAGCATTGGCCTCCACTGCCTTCTGAGGCAGAAAATTCCACAGATTCACAACTCTCTGGGTGAAAAAGTGTTTCCTCGTCTCCGTTCTAAATGGCCTACCCCTTTATTCTTAAACTGTGGCCCCTGGTTCTGGACCCCCAACATCAGGAACATGTTTCCTGCCTCTATCATGTCCATGGGACGACAGATGGCACAATGGGCTAAGTGTTCGGCTGACGACCGGAAGGTAGCCGGTTCGAATCCCGCTTGGAGTGCATACTGTCGTTGTGTCCTTGGGCAAGATACTTCACCCACCTTTGCCTGTGTGTGAATGTGTGTGAGTGATTGGTGGTGGTCGGAGGGGCCGTAGGCGCAGAATGGCAGCCACGCTTCCGTCAGTCTGCCCCAGGGCAGCTGTGGCTACAGAAGTAGCTTACCACCACCGAGTGTGACTGAGGAGTGAATGAATAATGAGATGTAAAGCGCCTTGAGTATTAGAAAGGCGCTATATAAATCCCATCCATTATTATTATTCCCTTAAAAAATCCTTTATGTTTCAATGGGATCCCCTCTCAACCTAAATTCCAGTGTATACATTTGCTGAGTCGTTCCATTCTTTCAACATATGACAGTCCCGGCATCCTGGGAATTAACCTCATGAATCTACGCTTCACTCCCTCAATAGCAAGAATGTCCTTCCTCAGATTTGGAGAAAAAAAACTGCATGCAATACTGCAGGTGTGGTCTCACTAGGGCCCTGTACAACTGCAGGACATCTTTGCTTTTATTCTCAACTGCTCTTGTTATGAAGGCCAACATGCCATTCACGTTCTTCACTGCCTGCTGTACCTGCATGCTTACATTCAGTGACAGATGAACAAGGCCACCCAGATCCCATTATACTTCCCTTTTTCCTAACTTGACACCATTCAGATAATAATCCACCTTCCTGTTTTTTCCAACAAAGTGGATAACCTCACATTTACCCACATTAAACTGCATCTGCCATGCATCCGCCCACTCACGCAACATGCCCAACTCACCTTGCATTCTCATAGCATCCTCCTCACAGTTCTCACTGCCACCCAGGTTTGTGTCATCTGAAATTTTGCTAATGTTACCCCAATGCCCCTCATCTAAATCATCAATGTATATTGTAAATAGCTGCGATCCCAGCACCGAGCCTTGCGGTACCCCACAAGTTGGTGGAGGAACTCAGCAGACCAGAGAATATCTGTGGGGGGAAAATGGACAGATGGTGTTTCAGGTCAGGACCCTTCTCCAGTCTGAAGAAAGATCAGGAACCGGAACATAATTTGTTCAGTTCCCTCCGCAGACGCTGTCTAGCCCACTGAGTTCATCCAGCAATGATTCCACATCTGAAGTTTCTTTTGACACTAAGGTGTAAATGGGACTGGCTTGGTTAGGCTTCTTGGTCAACATGGGCTAAGTGGGTCAAAAGGCCTGTTTCTGTACTGTATAACTACCAGTCTCTATACATTTCTGAATAGATGGCCATTTGACCTATTCAGTCTATACTAGTTCTCAGTGCAACCCCAACGATCTCAATCTTCTATTGCTGCAGCGATGCTTACACAACTCAAGGGCACCATCAAAGTGACTTTAGAAATTGTGAGGAAACTGGATCACCCGGGTGAAATCCACCAGCCACAGGGAGAATGTGCAAACTCCAAACAGACAGTACCCGAGGTCAGGATCGAACCTGGGTCACTGGAGCTCCAGACAGTGATTCTACCCACTATGCCACTGTGCCACCAGCAATCTGGAACTGACGTGCAGAAACAAGGGATTGATTAAACCCAAGGTAGACAAAAGTGCTGGAGAAACTCAGCGGGTGAGGCAGCATCTATGGAGCAAAGGAAATCGGCAACGTTTCGCCCGAGACCCTTCTTCAGACTGCTGTAGGATGGGGGGGGCAGGAAGAAGAAAGGAAGAGGAGGAGCCTGAGGGCGAGCTAAGAAGGGGAGGAGACAATAAGGGCTACTGGAAATTGGAGAAGTCAATGTTCATGCCGCTGTGGTATGAACTGCCCAAGCGAAATATGAGGTGCTGCTCCTCCAATTTCTGGTGGTGCTCATTTTGGCCATGGAGGAGGCCCAGGACAAAAAGATCGGATTCAGAATGGGAGGGAGAGTTGAAGTGCTGAGCCACCGGGAGATCAAGTAGGTTATTGCGGACCGAGCGGAGGTGTTCGGCGAAACGATCACCAAGCCTTCAGTTGATCTCACCGATGTAGATCAGTGAGACCAAGTGCAGCACCTCATATTTTGCTTAGGCAGTTTATACCCCAGCGGATTCAACATTGACTTCTCCAATTTCCGGTAGCCCTTATTGGCTCCTCCCCTTCTCAGCTCTCCCTCAGCCCTCTGGCTCCTCCTCTTCCTTTCTTCTTCCCCCCCCCCCCCCCCCCCCCTACATCAGTCTGAAGAAGGGTTTCGGCCCGAAACATTGCCTATGGCACAATGGCACAATGGGCTAAGTGTTCGGCTGGCAACCGGAAGGTAGCTGGTTCGAATCCCGCTTGGAGTGCATACTGTCGTTGTGTCCTTGGGCAAGACACTTCACCCACCTTTGCCTGTGTGTGTCCTTGGGCAAGACACTTCACCCACCTTTGCCTGTGTGTGTGGATGTAATTATGTGAAGCACTTTGGGGTCAATGCAAGTTGACTAAAAATGTGCTATATAAATAAAGAAATTTAATTTAATTTTAATTTATTTCCTTCGCTCCATAGATGCTGTACACCCGCTGAGTTTCTCAGCACTTTTATCTACATTCGATTTTCCAGCATCTGCAGATCCTTCTTTAACATTGATTAAACCCACTCAACCATGGGGCTAGGACAGGTTTAATGGGCTGAATGGAGTATGTGGTTTCAGGTGCTACATCAGCAGGACATCCAATCGAATGGATTAACATCACATGGTGAAGCAGAGGAAGCACTCAGGGCACTGGACATTGCTCAGAAAAGCAGGAAAGGCTTTCTGAGAGAGATGGGGAGTGGATGGGAAGGGAGAAGTGACACTAGTGGGACAACGGAGGGTGGCGAGTAGGGAATAGGGAAGCTGCGTCAAGAAAAATCAGGAGGCCCATCACACAGGATGAAACATTCCTGATTTCGGGTGTGCATGGGCATGTGGTGTATACAACACAGTGTGTACACAAGGACAGGGTGTGCATGAGGTGTGCATGTGACGGCCATACCTGCCTGGCACTGGGTGCAATGGATTGAGGGGAGTAGTGAGTGGGGAGAATGGGTGATGGGGGAGAGTATACGTGGGAGGGGAGGTGGTGGGGAGAGTGGGTGATGGGGGAGAATGTCCGTTAAAGGGTGGGAGAGTGGTGGGGGAGAGTGTCCGTGGGAGGGGATCCAGTGGGTTGGAGATTTGACTCGTACAGTATGAAGATACAACACAGGACAGTCAGTTATTTGGCTTACTAAGTCTGCACTGACTACCAAGCACCCATTTTATGATCAATTGCCCCATAGATTCTCCCCCTCAATTTACAGCAGCCAATTAATGTAGCCCTCGCATGCAGGAAGCAGGAAGGATGCAGGAAGTATCCAGAGCACACTGAAGAAGCCCACAGAATAATGGGGAGCATGTACAAACACGACAGCAGCAGATATCCGGATTGAACCAGGGGTTGCTGGAGCTGTGGTAGTAGCTCTACTAGTTGTGCTACTGTGCCACCTTCAACCATCGAACAGACAAACTTTGGTGTTTAAAACCAAGGATTGCATGTGTGCGGTGCACAAGGTTGCCAGCACAGGTGTGCACAATATTTGCTTTCATTTGTCAGGCACTCAATAAGAATAGTGTTACAACTTTATATATTGGTCACGCCACTCCTGGAGTACTGTATAATTCTGATCTAGGATTGAGCACCTAAGTTATGAGGAGCGACTGGATAGACAGCGTTAATTTCCCCAGGAGTTGAGTAGGCTGAAGGGGACCCGATGGACATACACAAAGTTATGAGAGTTAAGCCCCTGTCCCACTTAAGAGACCTAAACAGCAACCTCTGGTGACCTTGCCCGCCACCCAAGGTTTCCTTGAGGTCACCGTAGGTTTTGGTCACTCTCCCTAATGGTCTAAAGTGGTTTCAGCATGTTCGAGGCTTCTTTGAAACATAGAAAATAGGTGCAGGAGGAGGCCATTCGGCCCTTCGAGCCTGCACCGCCATTCAATATGATCATGGCTGATCATCCAACTCAGTATCCTGTACCTGCCTTCTCTCCATACCTCCTGATCCCTTTAGCCTCAGGGGCCACATCTAACTCCCTCTTAAATATAGCCAATGAACTGGCCTCAACTACCTTCTGTGGCAAAGAATTCCAGGGATTCACCACTCTGTGTGAAAAATGTTTTCCTCATCTCGGTCCAAAAGATTTCCCCCTTATCTTTAAACTGTGACCCCTTGTTCTGGACTTACCCAACATCTGGAACAATCTTCCTGCATCTAGCCTGTCCAACCCCTTAAGAATTTTGTAAGTTTCTATAAGATCCCCCCTCAATCTTCTAAATTCTAGCGAGTACAAGCCGAGTCTATCAAGTCTTTCTTCATATGAAAGTCCTGACATCCCAGTAATCAGTCTGGTGAACCTTCTCTGTACTCCCTCTATGGCAAGAATGTCTTTCCTCAGATTAGGAGACCAAAACTGTACGCAATACTCCAGGTGTGGTCTCACCAAGACCCTGTACAACTGCAGTAGAACCTCCCTGCTCCTACACTCAAATCCTTTTGCTATGAATGCTAACATAATAATAATAATAATAAATTTTATTTGCGGGCGCCTTTCAAAGTCTCAAGGACACCTTACAGAAATTAACAAGAGAGAAAAAACATATAGTCGGAGTAAAATAAATAATAAGGACATCACCAATACACAAATTAAAGACAGAAATCGCTCCAAAGACAAAAAATCAAAGACACAATGTGAAGAAAGAGCAGCGGCAGCTAAACCGCGCCAGCGTACACTCTCCCTTCCGACAGCCATCTTGGACACAGACTAACATATTAACTTACATACAAAAAAATCATCCCCCCACAATGGTTACCACTGTGGGGGAAGGCACAATGTCCAGTCCCCATCTCCAGTTCTCCCAAAGTCAGGCCTATTGAGGCCATCGCTATTGCCTCTACGGAGGCCCGATGTTCCTGGCCGTTCTGGCCGGGTGGTGTTGCCCCGGCATCGGGAGAGTCCTCTCAGCAGCTGGGCCACCTGGAACGGCCGCTTTCTAACATACCATTCGCTTTCTTCACTGCCTGCTGCACCTGCATGCCTACTTTTAATGACTGGTGTAACATGACACCCAGGTCTCGTTGCATCTCCCCTTTTCCTAATCAGCCACCATTCAGATAATAGTCTACTTTCCTGTTTTTGCCACCAAAGTGGATAACCTCACATTTATCCACATTATACTGCATCTGCCATGCATTTTCCCACTCACCCAGCCTATCCAAGTCACCTTGCAGCCTCCTAGCATCCTCCTCACAGCTAACACTGCCCCCAGCTTCGTGTCATCCGCAAACTTGGAGATGTTGCATTCAATTCCCTCGTCCAAATCATTAATATATATTGTAAATAGCTGGGGTCCCAGCACTGAGCCTTGTGGTACCCCACTAGTCATTGCCTGCCATTGTGAAAAGGACCCGTTTACTCCGACTCTTTGCTTCCTGTCTGCCAGCCAGTTCTCTATCCACATCAATACTGAACCCCCAATACCGTGTGCTTTAAGTTTGTATACTAATATCTTATGTGGGACCTTGTCGAAAGCCTTCAGAAAGTCCAGATACACCACATCCACTGGTTCTCCCTTATCCACTCTACTAGTTACATCCTCGAAAAATTCTATAAGATTCGTCAGACATGATTTACCTTTCATAAATCCATGCTGACTTTGTTCAATTATTTCACCACTTTCCAAATGTGCTGCTATCCCATCTTTAATAACTGACTCTAGCAGTTTCCCCACTACTGATGTTAGACTAATAGGTCTGTAATTCCCCGTTTTCTCTCTCCCTCCCTTTTTAAAAAAGTGGGGTTACATTAGCTACCCTCCAATCCTCAGGAACTACTCCAGAATCTAAAGAGTTTTGAAAAATTATCACTAATGCATCCACTATTTCTGGGGCTACTTCCTCATCTAGGTTGCTGCTATTTTTTCATCATGATTAAAACCGGCCTCGACTAAAAATAGGTTGCCGTTTTAAAAATCGATAATTTTTTAGTCGCAGGTCTAGTCGAAGTCGGTTTTCTTCATAATCGAGGAAAGTTTTCAACATATGCGTGGGAGGTGGTAGGAGGTTGCAGGTCACCTCGACATTTATTATTTTTTTGGGTGGCGGGCAAGGTCACGAGGTTGCTGTTTAGGTCTCCTAAGTGGGACAGGGGCTTAAGAGGCAGTGGAAAGGAGGAAACTAGATGGCACAGATTTAGGAGAAGCGGTAAAAGATTTAGAGATCTGATAAATAACCTTTTCAAGAGAGTAGTTGGAATCTGAAACACACTGCCCGAGGCAGTGGAAGAAATGCCTCTCACATTTGGAAGTATCTAGATGACCATTTAAATCATCAAGGCATAGAAACCCGTTGACCAAATGGATGCAAGTGGTAATTAGTGTAGATATGTACTCGATGGTTGAGTTTATTGTTATCCGCCCAAGTATGGGAGGTACAAGTACAATGCATATGTTAGTTGCAGCAGCATCACAGGCACATGGACTCGAACATAAATTATACAAGACAGAGAAAATAAAGAGACTATGCAAAAACAAGACATTAATACAAAGACACAACTAAAAATTGTCCATGGCGTGGATGTGATGGACTAAAGGATCTGCTTGTGTGCTTTTTGAGGAGATGATTCTGTGATGTGACAAAAGAAAATGACAGACTGGAATTGAATCAACTGGTCTGGAAGGGGGCAGTGGACAATCTCTCAAACAACAGATACTAGCGCAGTGAAAATCAAGAAAACTGCAGATGCTGGAAATATGAAAAACAGTAAATGATGGAAACACTCAACAGGTCAGGCAGCATCTGTGGGGAAAGAAGCAATGTTTGCTTGATCAGAACTGAAAGGAGGAGGTACACATGGGAGTGAATGTGCTGGGGAGGATGTGTAGATCAAAGGGAATACCAGTGATAAGATGTTGATGTGGCTCATTGACGATAGGTTTCAGCACATTACCCAACAACATCCTTGAGAGGTGGAGGTAGGTGCTGCCCCATGAACTGGACGTGAAAAAAGTTAGAAAACACAGAATATAGAAAATGCTGGTGAAACTAAGTAGTTCAGGCAGCATCTGTGGAAAGAGGAACAATTAATGTAATCCACATCTACCGCACTATCTTTCGGACTTAAGCAAGACTTTTGACTTGGCCCCATGTGGTAGGTTGATCCATAGGCACTGGAGACCCGAGAGGTGTTGATAAACTAGATCCAAAATTAACTTGTTGAAAGGTGGCAGTTATGGACTGTTTTTCAGACAGAATCTTGGTAACTAGTTTGTGCCTTAAGGATCAGTGATAGGAACTTTTAATAAAATTAACAGAGATTTGGATGGTGCAGATAGCCAGGGTGAAAATGTCATATACTAGGCAGCATAGCTTTAAGGTGAGAGAAGAGAGTGTAAAAGAGATTTACGAGGGAAGTTTTATTGCACAGAGTAGTAGGGAACATGCTGCCTTGAGATGGTGGAAGTAGATACGATAGCAATGTTTAAGAGGTATTTAGACAGACATGTGAACAGGCAGGGAATGGAGGGACATGGACCTTGTGCAGGCAGATGGGATTAGTTTAAATCAGTAATATGATTGTCACAGACACGGTGGGCTGAAGAGCCTATTCCCGTGCTGTTCGACGTTTCAAATTAGTTGGAGGACAATGTAGGTGGCCGATGACAGAGGGGATCTGCAGACTGGTGAGTTTAAGATCAATGGTAGGATTTTATTGGAGAGAGAGAGACATGATCCATCTGCATTTATAAATGCAAGGATTGATTAGCATGGCAATGTGTGTGAAATCGTGCCTCATGAATTTGATAGTTTTTTGAAGAGGTGATGAAGAGGATTGATGAGGGCAATGTGGCCTGCTGATTTCAGCAAGGCCTTTGACAAGGTATCGCATTGTAAGCTCACCTGAGATCCAGTGCAAACTAGTCAATTGGTGAGAAAATTGGTTTGATGGCAAGAGCCAGAGGTGTATGACTTGTTTGTCAGATTGGAGATCTGTGACCAGTGGTGTGCCACAGGGATCGATGCTGGGTCACTATTGTGGAATGACCGAATGGCCTAATTCTGCTCCTATCACTTATGAACTTGTCATGGCCTAGCTAATGTCCACATAGATAACAATCTTTGACCTCAATCAATCCTCTTGGTCACCTCTTTAAAAATACTCTGTCTAATTTGTGAGATATGATTTTCCATGATTATCTCTCATCAGTCTTTATCTATCAACAGTTGGTAAATGCTGTCCCTCAGAATCACCTAGTAATGTACCCACTACTGATGCAGGCTCACTCACCAGTGGTGCCCTGGCTTGTCCTTGATGCCCTTAAATAACAGTACAACATTAGCCACCGGAACTTCACCTGTGCCTAAAGATGATGGTAATATCTGTGCAAGGGGCTCCACAATTTCTACTCTAGCTTTTCACAAGGTGCAAGTATATATTTGGTCAGCCCTTGGGAATTTATCCATCTTAGGCACAAACCATTACCAAAATGTTTTCCCGTTAGACAGATCTGGCCAATCTGTCTTCATCTCGTTCAGTAAATCCTGAAAATAAACAAATTAACAGTTTGTGTCAGGGCAAGAGTGAAGTAAAAACTGAAAATACAAGAAATAGAACATCACAAACCCTAGATAGCAGCTGATTGCAAGTTGGTCAGCGATATGAAAACAGATACAGGTATCTGGGAATAGGGTGGGATCTAATCCAGGGATTTAGGGGTTTATAAATAAACAGATACTCGGGAATTACAGGCTGGAATACAAGTGAGGATTTCCACATAAAGTAACAGAAACCCATGAGATATTTGCACACTTGAATATTGAGTCGTATATTTACAGTTGGACAAAAAAGATTCACCAGGATGTTCCCTGAAAGAATGTTGATAAAGGATAATAAGACCATGAGGGGCATAGTCAGCACAGATAGTTGGAGTCCTTTCTCCAGGGTAGGGGTGTTCAGGTACATGGGTAGGAAAGGAGTAGAGAGATGAGATCGCAATGTGGTCAAATGGGGTCGTGCGGATGAGCATCATGGTCAGCATAGACAAGGTTACCTGAAGGAAAAGTTTCTGTGCTGCACTACACTATATCTCTATGATAACAGAAATGAGTTCTTTGCCGTACTGGGTTCATGCAATTTACTCAACTACACTAATCCCATCTGCTCACATTAAGAATATCCCTCTCTGCCAAGCCTATTGAAGCATTTGTCTCCAAGTTTTTTAATCACAGGATTTAGATCAACATTCCGAATATTTTTTTGTGCTGAATTGTATCATCACCCGGCTGTAACTAAATTCCTTGTTTGCATGCTGCTCATAGGGAGTATATATAGTTTATAAAGAGAAGAACAAATACAATTGGGAGAGGCTGTTAGCAGCTGAAAGAACGCCTGGTAGGTGGGAAGCTTTTAAACGTGAGATCATGAGAGTTCAGGATTAGCAGGTTCCTGTTGGAGTGAAGGGCAAGGCTGTCAGGAGTGGAGAAGATGCAAGGAACTGAAGATGCTGGACTCAAGTGCTGGAGGAACTCAGTGGGTCAAGCAGTATCTGTAATGGGTAATGGATAGGTGACACCCTCCTTCAGGCTGTTCAGGAGTAGAGAATTGCAGCTGATGAGGGATATTGAAGCCCGGGGCCAATAATAAAGAGATATACAATGGCTTGCAAAAGTTTTCATACCCCTTGAACTTTTCCACATTCTGTCACGTTACAACCACAAACGTAAATGTATTTTATTGGGATTTTATGTGATAGACCAACACAAAGTGGTGCATAATTGTGAAGTGGAAGGAAAATGATACATGGTTTTCAATTTTTTTTACAAATAAATAACTGAAAAGTGTGGCGTGCAAAGGTATTCAGCCCCCCTGAGTCAATACTTTGTAGAACCACCTTTCGCTGCAATTACAGCTGCAAGTCTTTTGGGGTATGTCTCTACCAGCTTTGCACATCTAGAGACTGAAATGTTTGCCCATTCTTCTTTGCAAAATAGCTCAAGCTCAGTCAGATTGGATGGAGAGCGTCTGTGAACAGCAATTTTCAAGTCTTGCCAGAGATTCTCAATTGGATTTAGGTCTGGACTTTGACTGGGCCATTCTAACACATGAATATGCTTTGATCTAAACCATTCCATTGTAGCTCTGGCTGTATATTTAGGGTCGTTGTCCTGCTGGAAGGTGAACCTCCGCCCCAGTCTCAAGTCTTTTGCAGACTCTAACAGGTTTTCTTCCAAGATTGCCCTGTATTTGGCTCCATCCATCTTCCCATCAACTCTGACCAGCTTCCCTGTCCCTGTTGAAGAAAAGCATCCCCACAGCATGATGCTGCCACCACCATGTTTCACAGTGGGGATGGTGTGTTCAGGATGATGTGCAGTGTTAGTTTTCCGCCACACATAGCGTTTTGCATTTAGGCCAAAAACTTCAATTTTGGTCTCATCTTACCAGAGCACCTTCCTCCACATGTTTGCTGTGTCCCCCACATGGCTTGTGGCAAACCGCAAACGGGGCTTCTTATGGCTTTTTTTCAACAATGGCTTTCTTCTTGCCACTCTTCCATAAAGGCCCGATTTGTGGAGTGCACGACTAATAGTTGTCCTGTGGACAGATTCTCCCACCTGAGCTGTGGATCTCTGCAGCTCCTCCAGAGTTACCATGGGCCTCTTGGCTTCTTCTCTGATCAATGCTCTCCTTGCCCGGCCTGTCAGTTTAGGTGGACAGCCATGTCTTGGTAGGTTTGCAGTTGTGCCATACTCTTTCCATTTTCGGATGATGGATTGAATAGTGCTCCGTGAGATGTTCAAAGCTTGGGATATTTTTTTATAACCTAACCCTGCTTTAAACATCTCCACAACTTTATCCCTGACCTGTCTGGTGTGCTCCTTGGGCTTCATGATGCTGTTTGTTCACTAATGTTCTCTAACAAACCTCTGAGGCCTTCACAGAACAGCTGTATTTATACTGAGATTAGATTACACACAAGTGGACTCTATTTACTAATTAGGTGACTTCTGAAGGCAATTAGTTGCACTGGATTTTATTTAGCGGTATCAGAGTAAAGGGGACTGGTGTAGGGGAGGGTGTGTGTGTGGGAGGGGGGTTTTGGTGGGAGGGAGGGGTGTGTGAGGGTGGGAGGGGTGTGTGAGGGTGGGAGGGGTGTGGGTGGGAGGGAGGGGTGGGAGTGGGAAGGAGGGATGTGGGAGTGGGAAGGAGGGATGTGGGAGGGGAGGAGGTGTGTCTAGGGGAGAGAGTGTGTTGGCAGGGGGCATGGGGAGAGGGTGTGGGTGGGGGAGAGTGGGTGTGGGTGGGGGAGAGAGGGTGTGGGTGGGGGAGAGTGGGGTGTGTGTGTGGGTGGGGAGGGGTGTGTGTGGCAGGGAGGGGTGTGTCTGGATGGGGGGGTTGGGGGGAGGTGAGAGGTATGTGTGGATGGGGAGGGGTGGGAGGGGAGTGTTTGTGTGGGGGGGAGGGGCTATGTGCAAAGGGGGTGTGTTGGGGAGGGGGGTGTGTTGACGGGGGGTATTGTGGGGGGAGAGGTGTGTGTAGGCGGGGGGGGAGGGGAGGAGATAGCTTGGAGAAAAGACGGGGTATCGAGCCATGAGGGAGGGGGGGTATCACGGGGGAGGGGGGCAGGAGCAAGCTAGGGGGAACAAAGGGTAAGGGGCTGCGAGGCATTGTGATGGCGGTGCGTTTGGGACTCACAGCAAGATCAGATTCTCTGCTTTCCGTTTGGCGACATCATCGACTCCACGCCGGGCCGGGCCGGGCCGCTTCCGGTCCCTCCAAAAATTGTATCCGGTTGGAGACCTCTGCCGGCCATCCTCAGCTCCAATAAAGACGCGATGGCGCAGGAAGGGGTGGACCGTCCCAGGGACTGACAGGAGAAGAGACTAACCGCGCGGCGCTGACTGGCAGGAGAGGAGATCGAACTGCGCAGGCGTGGTGTTTACGATTTTTAAACCTCGCTAACTTTTGCAGTATACTACCGATTAGAATAAAACTTATTGCACACGCAGCACAGGAGACCGGTGAGTGAGCTGACTAAAAATCATAGCGCTATCCTGTACAGTTTTTGTGCAAATAGAAAAACCGTGCAAACCAGATGATAACTAGATCAGTGTTTTAGAGAAAGAGAGAGAGAGACAGACAGAGGGAGACGGAGGGAGACGGACAGACATACAGACCGACAGACAGACAGATAGACAGCCTATACTCCAGGATAGGGTAGGCTATAACTAGAGGGCACAGCTTTAACGTGAGAGGGGAAAGAATTATTAACACACAAGGTGCTGGGGATAAAGAAGCTTTCCGAGAAATTGGTAGAGGTGGGTAGAATTATAATGTTGAAGAGACGTGAGTACTGCTTTATGCATAGGAAGGGTTTAGAGGGATATGGGCCAAACAGGCAAAACGTACCAGCTTTGGTAGACATTTTGATCGGCATGGATAAGCTGACAGGTTTCCTTCCATACTGCATGATTCTAATAACAGATATCTGTGAGAGAGTAGGGATTCAGATAGTTTATATATGGAAATAGCAGGTACCAGAGTTACAGATTGGGAGTCAATCAGGGATTGGGGAAGTCATTTACATGTAGAATAACATGGGAATGGGTCACAAACTGAAGGGTTTCAATGGGTTTGTGTGGTTATGCTGAGATAGCTGAGACCGATGTAAAATGCCCAGAGAACAGACCTTTGGACACCTCTTGCTGCTGTGTGATGTGAAAATCCCACCCACCCTCTTGATAAATTGGCCAAAGCCCTGTGTAGCAGCGTGTCACCCCAGGTGCAAAAACCACGAATGTCTTGAACCGTAAGTACTTACTGACCTTTATTTTGTTGTTGTCAAACTCATCCTTATTCCCCTTGCCACCTCTGGGGGGCCTGGAAGATAAAAGGTTGGGGTGAGTTGCTGCTTCCAAGCTGAAGAGTTCCTTTACTTTGCTGACAACTTGTTCACGGGGACAACACTTCCTGTTCTGTCTCAGTGCCAGAGATCAGGGGACCCGTTGTAACTCCAGCGTTGTAGAATCCGTAGAATGACACCAACTATTGTAGTGGGGAGGTGTGGGAATTGTGGGAAGAACTGAACTGTTCTCCCATCTTGTTGTGAACATGTTCTCCCATCTTATGAGCAATTTGTACCGTGGAAATTGAACTTTATTTCAGCGAGGTGTCCCATAGTTTGAACATGTCTGGTCACTCTGACCTTGCACATCTTGATCTTTAATGATAAGCTTGATAAGGGAAAGAGGAGAATTCTAGATCACAATAGTTAACCGTGTTAACAAATATACGTGACCCACTCCACATTTCTTGCTATTAAATATGATATTAAAAGGCTGCATGCTTTGAGTCTGCAAAACAGTCTCTGGTTTGACAAGTTATTGTGAACAAAGAAGTTAATTGTCACCCACGTCTTGTGTATATTATTCTGACAGGTCTTGCTTTGTCTCTGCAGGCCTTTAGTGACATTGCAACAGAGTCTTGCTCCCTTTATTTAAAGAGAGGTATAGCTGCCATGGAAGCAGTTGGGTGAATGCTGAAAGGATGCTTCCTGGGATGGGGTGCTGTATGAGAGATAGAAACATAGAAAATAGGTGCAGGAGTAGGCCATTCGGCCCTTCGAGCCTGCACCGCCATTCAATATGATCATGGCTGATCATCCAACTGATGCAGCAGGTTGAGCCGAGGTTCACTGGAGATATGAGGATGTCAGGTGATCGTCTCGAATAGACAAAATTGTGAGGGGGCCTGACAGGGTTGTGCCGAGAGGATGTTTCCCTTATGAGGGAATCCAGAAGTGGGGACATGGTTTCAGACTCAGGGGCGGGTATTTGAGGTGAAGCTGAGGACCTTTGCTCAGGATGCAGCCGTCCAGCTGCAGAACCAGATATTGTTCTGGTGCTGGTGCCCAGGCTCAGTGGAGACCACAGCCCAGCTCCGTAGCCCAAACCTACCACTAGAGCCCCTGCCGTCAGCTCTCCCTGCCAACTCCCATCTCTCATTATAACCCATCTGAATAAAGAGACAGTTACCACCAGCCATGGATGGTCCAGTGTGAATATCCACATTCACAGGTGGTCCAGCCATTCACCTGGAAAGAGAAGAATGAAAACCCATCACTGAAACAAACTAGATGAACACAAGAAAAAATGATACATCATTTGGGGTCATTGACAGGCAGAGGGTGGACAGGCAATGGGAGGGTTTGTCAAAATGACAGAGGGGTGAGTGAACAATGGCAGGGGGGGAAGAGACAGGTGGATGGGTCAAAGTGACTGTGGGATTGGTTGCTTCTCTCTAGATGGATGTGTCTCTGCTTCACATGATATGAGTGAGAGGGTGCAAAGGAAAGTGGGACCCAAAGCACGTGGTACACATGGATACCAATGTGGGGAAGGCAGCAATGGAGGTCTGTCAATGCTGCCAGAGGTGGACAGGTGGCAATCTCTGGGCTGCTGGCAGGGCCAGGCTTCAGGGAGAACAGAATAATGTGAAGAGAAGGTAGTGATAGAGTGGTTACATCCATGGTACATACGATTCTGGGGGTAGTAGAACCAGTTCTGAGGCAGATGAAACCTGTATGAGATGGACAGGTTACAAGTTAATGGGATTGGGACAATGCCCAAGTCAGGACGATTCAATCAAGATCAGCAGGGTATGGGCATAGCAGGCAGTAACAGCAAAAATAAATAAGGTGAACAGAGGGTGTGAGTGTTGGATGATGACAGAGAAGGAATTGTTGGATAGGAGCAAATTGAGAGACACGATCTGGTGTCCACAATATACACAGAATGTGGTGAGTAAGATTGGCGAGCTGCAGCTACAAAGAGCCATGTGAGATTATGATGTGGTGCTGATAACATGGCTCATTCTTGGCAGAACTGACCTCTTGATATTCAGGAGACATGGTGATCAGAAAAGGCAAGGATGGTAAACAGGAGATGGGGGCAGAGGAAAATGGTATTATAGACTATCGATGAAACATTCCCCTCTCCTAACAGGACATCATCAAAGCTGCACCATCGTCTCACCAATGGACCGATGCCAATTACTATAGACTGAAGAGAGGGGATGTCCTTGAGGCCATGCACAAACTCGATTGGGCTGGAATAAAGGATACTATCTCATCACTGGGTCTATTACATCTTCACATCTGCAAGGATTACAGAAATGAGTGGTAATGTTGGAATTTCAATTGCCCAATATTGGTTGGAGTAATACAAGAGTGAAAGGCAAAGATGTGGAGAACCTCCTGAGATGTCATTCTGGAGAATTGCCATGATTAATGTGAGATACTGCTGGAACTGGTTTAGGGGAATGAGTAGAGAGCGTGCCAGCTAGAGAACACTTGGAGACAAGTTATTATTGGATGGGCAAGGAACAAAGGATGTACGTAGGAGGGAGTCTGGCCCCTATGGACAGTAGGGGTCAGCCAGGACATAGTAGAACCACATACAGGTGACCCTTGTTTTGTAGCAGATTGGGAAACAGAATTTTGCCCTCAGAGTATTCGCAAATCACGAACAAAAGATCTGGGATACAAAATAAAAATTAGTGATGACTACATTTTATGTGGAGAAAAAAAAAAATGGACAGAATACTTTTCAACTCGTGTGTCCTGATGCAAGAATAGATAATGTGCTTCGTGTTGGAAAATCACAATATGGGACGCTCCCCCCACGTATCACGAGTGTTGCTGTTGTGGCAGCTGGCACTGTCACTGACGAATGAGAGATGTTTTACATGCAGAGGAGGAGTATTCCCACACCAGGAAAAGGTAAAGGAACTCAGGTGCTCCCTGAATCGCCCAGGAGTGGAGAGGAGGAAGTGAAGGAAGGAGTGAGCTTGGCAAAGGTGAGACTCCTATGGAAACCCACCTGAATGTGGTGAGTTGGGGGAGGCAGTGAGTACAAAAGGACAGAAGCTTTTCAAGCTTTCCATAGGCCTGTAATTGTGATGAGTGGAGTGTGGAGATTAGGTATAATGGAGTGATCTGCATCAAGGTAGAGGCACAGCTGGAACATGGCTGAGGGCATTGTATCACCCGTTATCAGGGAATGGGAGCTGCCAGAAGCGGAGGCGTACAGATCAGGGAGGGGGGGTCGGGTAACTGATGATGAGGAGACGGTGACACTAACAAGTCACTTGCTCCAGGTGGGATAATCCCAGGTTGTTAAAGGAGGCAAGGGTCGTAAGAAGGTGGCTGTAAGCTTCTAATCTACCTGTGTTGCCACCACCCTCTGTGTGAAGAAATTGCCCTTCAGGTTCCTATCAAACTTTGCCCTTCTCACTTCAAACACATGTTCTTGATTCCCCCACCCTAGGTAAAATACTGTGCATTCACCCTATCTATTCCCGTCAAGACTTTATACACCTTCATAAGATCATTGCTCATCCTCCTGTGCTCCAAAGAATAATGTCCTAGCCTGCATAACCTCTCTCTTTAGCTCAGGCCCTCGAGTCCTGGCAACATCCTGTAATTTGTAATAAGGTAGATGAGTTGAATGTGCAGATAGCTATTAATGACTATGACATAGTTGGGATCACGGAGACATGGCTCCAGGGTGACCAAGGCTGGGAGCTGAACATCCAGGGATATTCAATATTCAGGAGGGATAGACAGAAAGGAAAAGGAGGTGGGGTAGCGTTGCTGGTTAGAGAGGAGATTAACGCAATAGAAAGGAAGGACATTAGCTTGGAGGATGTGGAATCGATATGGGTAGAGCTGCGAAACACTAAGGGGCAGAAAACACCAGTGGGTGTTGTGTACAGGCCACCTAACAGAAGTAGTGGAGTTGGGGTTGGCATCAAACAGGAAATTGCGTGCAACAAAGGTAAAACAGTTATAATGGGTGACTTCAATCTACACAAAGATTGGGTGAATCAAATTGGCAGGGGTGCTGAGGAAGAGGATTTCTTGGAATGTATGCGGGATAGTTTTCTAAACCAACATGTAGAGGAACCAACGAGAGAGTAGGCTATTCTAGACTGGGTATTGAGTAATGAGGAAGGGTTAGTTAACAGTCTTAGTTAGTTAGTTAGTCTGAAGAAGGGTTTCGACCCGAAACGTTGCCTTTTTCCTTCGCTCCATAGATGCTGCTGCACCCGCTGAGTTTCTCCAGCTTTTTTGTGTACCTAGGGTTAGTTAACAGTCTTGTTGTGCATGGCCCCTTGGGCAAGAGTGACCATAATATGGTTGAGTTCTTCATTAGGATGGAGAGTGACATAATTAATTCAGAAACAAGGGTTCTGAACTTAAAGAAAGGTAACTTTGAGGGTATGAGACGTGAATTGGTCAAGATAGACTGGCAATTGATTCTTAAAGGGTTGACGGTGGATAGGCAATGAAAGGCATTTAAAGACTGCATGGATGAACTACAAAAATTGTTCATCCCAGTTTGGCAAAAGAATAAATCAGGGAAGGTAGTGCATCAGTGGATAACAAGGGAAATCAGGGATAGTATCAAAACAAAAGATGAAGCATACAAATTAGCCAGAAAAAGCAGCCTACCAGAGGACTGGGAGAAACTCAAAGTCCAGCAGAGGAGGACAAAGGGCTTAATTAGGAAAGGGAAAATAGATTATGAAAGAAAACTGGCAGGGAACATAAAAACTGACTGCAAACGTTTTTATAGATATGTGAAGAGAAAGAGATTAGTTAAAACAAATGTAGGTCCCTTGCAGTCAGAAACAGGTGGATTGATCATGGGGAACAAGGACATGGCAGGCCAATTGAATAACTACTTTGGTTCTGTCTTCACTAAGGGAGACATAAACAATCTGCTGGAAATAGCAGGGGACCAGGGGTTAAATGAGATGGAGGAACTGAGTGAAATCCAGGTTAGCCGGGAAGTGGTGTTAGGTAAATTGAATGGATTAAAGGCCGATAAATCCCCAGGGCCAGATAGGCTGTATCCCAGAGTACTTAAGGAGTAGCCCCAGAAATAGTGGATGCATTAGTGATAATTTTTCAAAACTATTTAGATTCTGGAGTAGTTCCTGAGGATTGGAGGGTAGCTAATGTAACCCCACTTTTTAAAAAGGGAGGGAGAGAGAAAACGGGGAATTACAGACCAGTTAGTCTAACATCGGTAGTGGGGAAACTGCTAGAGTCAGTTATTAAAGATGGGATAGCAGCACATTTGGAAAGTGGTGAAATCATTGGACAAAGTCAGCATGGATTTATGAAAGGTAAATCATGTCTGACGAATCTTATAAACATTTTCGAGGATGTAACTAGTAGAGTGGATAAGGGAGAACCAGTGGATGTGTTATATCTGGACTTTCTGAAGGCTTTCGACAAGTGCCCACATGAGATATTAGTATACAAACTTAAAGCACACGGTATTGGGGGTTCAGTATTGATGTGGATAGAGAACTGGCTGGCAGACAGGAAGCAAAGAGTAGGAGTAAACGGGTTCTTAGAAGGTAGTTGAGGCCAGTTCATTGGCTTTATTTAAGAGGGAGTTAGATGTGGCCCTTGTGGCTAAAGGGACCAGGGTGTATGGAGAGAAGGCAGGTACAGGATACTGTTGGATGATCAGCCATGAGCATTTTGAATGGCGTTGCAGGCTCGAAGGGACGAATGGCCTACTCCTGCACATATTTTCTATGTTTCTATGTTTCTATCCTCTTCCAGCTTCTCTGCGCTCTTTCCAGCTTAATGACATCCTTCTTGTAGCAGGATGCCCAAAACTGAACATAATACTCCAAATGCAGACTGAAAGATGCACAACTCTAACATAATATTTCAACTTCTTTACTCAACACCCTGACTAATGAAGGGACCAAAAGCATTTACGACCCTTTCCTCAAACCTCTCTGAGAGGATATTAGTCATTTTCCAGTTTAGATGCACCCTGTCCCTTTTGCACTAGTCACACCTGCCCCCAAAGTGATCTCATCAGCTAAAGACCTGCCTCCTGCACCAGTTCTTCAGCCATACGTTCATCAATCCTATTGTTATCCTCATTGGCATATGGCACTGGGAGAAATTTTGAGATTACACGCTGGAAGTTGTGCTTTGTAACCTTCTACCTATCTCTCTCAGTTCACCCTGCAGGATCTCACCTCTCGTTCTACCTATGTTGTCAGTACCATTGTGTACAACTACCTCAGCTGTTTTCTCTCCCCTTTCAGAATGTTTCAGACCCAATCCAAGACCTCCCTGTTCTTGACACAAGAGAGGCAACACACCATCCTGAAATCTCGCTCTCGGCCAAGGAGAAGTCCATCTCTTCCCCTCACAGCATTTCACTGAGACGTTTCCTTGCCCTGCTGTGCATCACAGCCAACTGTGGTGCCAAACCTTGGCTGCTGCTGCCACTTTCCTCTGAGAGGCCTACTCTGTCTGAGAGGAGAATGAACACAGGGCATTCCTGCACTACCTTCCTGCACTTATTGCCCCATCTGGTCATCTACCTCCATCCTTTCTGTACCTGCAGTGTGACTAATTGCTAAATGCAGTCAACAAAATTCTCCGCAAATCAAATTCTCCACGGCACTACACAGTCAGAAGCTGCAACTGGACACAGCCTCCTGCAGGTGTAGTCAGACACACTGGAAACTTCCCCAAATTACCACAGGAAGAGCAGACCACTGGCCTAAGCTCCATAACATTTCCTTTTGTTCTACCCTAATTAGACCAAAGATCCTATAGCGAGCAAGATAGTCCACTCGACGAAAAAGACGTAGTACGGTCATGGGCAGATTCATTGGTGATTTTCGGCCCCATTTCCATAACCTGCTTCCGTCTCCGCACCAAAGATCCCATCATAGCGGAGCTAGTGCGGAGACGGAAGCCGGTTACGGAAACATCCTTGTAAAAATCAAAGATCTTTCGTAAAAATCTTCTCCTCATTTTCTTTCTGCCTCTCTGCCTCACAATAAAAAGCAAAAAGATGCATATGTTCCTTCCACAGCATGTGCGAAGTCTGGCCGGGATCAGCACGGCTGGGACGTTCTGGGTAAATAAACTGTGCATTCACCATATCTATTCTCTGTGACTGATGAAAGCCAATACACTAAAAGCCCCCTTTACAACCCAATCTACTTGTGATGCCACTTTCAGGGAACCATGCACCTGCGCTGCTTAGTTTTTAGTTAGTTTAGAGATACAGCACCGATGAGTTATCCCCACACATTAACACTAATCTACAAACAATAGGGACAAATTACAATTACTGTACACCCTGCCAATTATCCTACAAACCTGTTTGTCTTTGGGGTGTGGAAGTAAACAGGAGATCCTGGAGAAAACCCATGCAGGTCAAGGGGAGAACATACAAAGTTGTGTAGTCAGGAACAAACCAAGGTATCCTGCGCTATATGGCAGCAACTCTACTGTTGCGCCATCGTACCCCTGCTCTTCAACACTCCGCAGGTCCCTGCCATTCACTGTGAAAGTTCTACCTTGGTTTGACAAAACCGAACACCTCGAACTTATCTGCATAAATCTCCATTTGCCATTCCTCTGCCCACTTGCCCAGCTGATCAAGATCCTGCTGTAATTTTTTTATAAGCCTCTTTGCAATCTGCGATACCACCTACTTTATTGGCATCTACAAATTTACTAATCAAGCCTTGTACACTCTCATTCAAAGCGGTTATTACCTGCTCTTCATTGTCCACTATAGCACCAATCTCCTCTCAACCTTATTGTTCCAAACGTGAGTTTCAAGGTGGATAAGGAAAGGGACAAGGGTCAGAAATTAAGGATCTGAAGTGGGGAAGGGTGATATGAATGTCATAAAACAGGACCTGGCAAAAGTTGACTGGGAGCAAGTACATCCAGAAACCTACTAGTCATGCCATCCACATTCTAATTATTAATATGGCAATATGATTTCTAAAGCAGATTCTGTGATAATGATACTATTTGCATGCCCTCACAATCAAAGCACTCAGACTTGCACACAAATAATTCCATTTACCTTACAGACGTTTTTCGGCCACTGAAGTGCCAGAATATTAGCAGAAGGACGTTCCAAATTAGATTTGCTATAAAACAAAAGTGTTTTCATTAACGGATCTGTGAGTTGGCCACCCGAGGAAGTGCTGATAGAGCAAATAGTAATTGATGGTACAGCCCCCATTCACCTGCTGGATATAAACCACCACAACACGCATTCACCTGGTAACTGCAGAGATTGCGGTAGAGATCTCAAAGGGAGGGAAAGAGTTAGAGTGGGCCAGGTAGAAGCAGAGTCAAAGTGGCAGCAGGGATCATGAAATGTTTACGTTCCACCTGAGTACATCAATCTAGTCATCCATGTAGACAGAGCTCGGTTCAGTTTAGTTTATTGTCACATATATCGAGGTACAGTGAAAAGCAGTGAAAAGTGACCAAAGGCAGCAGATCAAAACACCATCCACATTCCCCTTAGCCCCACACTTCCTGAACTTGGACGTTTCCTTGCTTGCTTTCAATCCACTCACCACCCTCCCCTTCATCTCAGTTTAGTGAATGATGCATTCTCCAAGTTTATAATGTGAAGGTATAATCTGGGGCTGCTTGGATTATGAATCCAAATCAGGTCTTACTTTGTTCAATCCATGGTCTAGAAAGAATTTCAGGACTATAATGGAATCCTCTCCACATTCCTAGATAAGTGCACTTCTAATCACACTCAGAATTCTTGACTCATGTCTAGATGAGCAAGGCAAATAACCAATTTGATGAGCGCCCAGTCTGTCACTCTAACTGTTCACACCCTTGTGGTGCGTATGTCTCGAAACGAAAGAGAGGAGTCAGGTATTTCGAGAGGCACCTTTATTTGTGTTCCTCCCGGTTGTAGGGAATTCCACACGAGAGAAAGATGGCACCCAAATCCCTGCCTTTAAACCCTCTGGTTAAGGGCCGCCTCCGGACTGAACCACTCCCGTGCCGAGGGGTTCGACAGTTAGGATGGCCCGACCCTTGGGAGCCGCCACAGGACCCCCCCCCCAGAACCCGAGGCACGAAACGCACCGGCGGGCGCACGACCCGGCCAGCCCGCGTGAGGAAGTCAGCCGATCGTGGGGCTGGCGGAGGCATAGGTGGAGGGACAGGTCGAGGGATAGGTCGAGGGACCGGCGGGAGGACAGGTGGAGTGACAGGCGGAGGGGGCCATGAAGGGGGGTGCCCTCGAGGCCAAGGTTGGGCAACCAGCACCGGCTGGTCAATGTCCAGGTGTGCCGGCTTTAACCGGTCAATCGACATGGCCCGACCCTTGGGAGCCGCCACACCCTCCACAATGATACACCGTGGCTGCAGTGTGCACTATTGACAACATTTACTCACCAAAGAGCACCTCGCAAACTCACAACATTTACCATAAAAGGACAGGTGTGTCACCTGTAGGATCCCCTCCAAGTTGTGCACCATCCTGACTTGGAAGTGTATAAAAGTTGCTGCAATGGTGTTGAATCTAAGGCCTGGATCTCAACAGCATTATGAAAGTATCTTCACCAGAAGGACTGCAGATTTTTTTTAAAGTTCGAAAAAATTTCCAAGAAGTATGCAGGCATCTCTGGACTTCACAGACTCAATGGGCCGAAGGGCCTACTTCCACGCTGTATCTTTAAACTGAAGTAAAATTCAAGGGGAATTAAGTATTTCAGTTTAGTTTATTGTCACCTGTACTGAGGGACAGTGAAAAGCTTTTGTTGCGTGCTATCCAGTCAGCAGAAAGACAATACTGATTACCATCGGCAGAGTGAAATTGAAACCACATAATGTCTGAAGAGCCATGCATACCTGGGCCCACATCAGTTCCTATAATCCTATGATCCTGGTTGTATCAACACAGGCTAATCTAGCAGCTTCACATCGTCCCACAGTGAGCTTCTCCCTCAGTGCCGTGTCAGAATGTATCCCCCACTGACATTAATCCAGCAATGTTCTCAGTAACTCTCACCCACAGGTTCCTGTGTCACTGACTGAATCCCCATTGATGTTAACCCAGCTCCCTCAGTGACCCCTCTCTCCCAGCGCCCTGTATCAGACTGTAACCCCACTGATGTTAATACAGCGCCCTCACAGCGTTCCTCAGTGACCCCTCTCCCCCATTGCCCTGTCTGACTGACTGTACCCCCACTGACATTAATCCAGCTCGGTCAGTGACCCCTCAACCCCCAGCACCCTGTGTCATTGACTGTACCCCCACGGATATTAATCCAACTCCCTCACACCATCCGTCAGCGACCGCACTCACCCAACGCCTTGTGGCACTGACTGTATCCCCACGGATGTTAGAAAAACTCACTCATACTGTTAGAGGTTTATAAAATCACGAGAGGCTTAGATAATGAGGATAGCCAGAGTTTTTTTCCCGGGGTGCAAATGTCCAATACTAGAGGGTGTAGGTTGAAGGTGAGATGGGATGTTCACAGACAGAGAACATGGCACAGTACAGTACAGCACAGCAACAGGCCCTTTCACTCCGGTGTCTGGGCTGACCCCGATGCCAATCTAAATTAACCTCATCTGCCTGCACAGGTTCTCTATCCCTCCATTCACTGCATGTTCATGGTCTGACTAAATACGTCTAAAATGCTGCTATTGTATTTGTAACCACCTAGTCCCCTGATAGTGCAGACCAGGCAGTTACCACTAAAAAATATTGCCTTATAAATCTCCTTTTCACCTCTCAATTTAATGTTATGCTCTCCAGTTTTAAACATTCCCACGTAGGAAAAAAGGACCACCCACCCTACTTATTTCTAAACCTCCATCCCCCACCAGGAGGGTCTCAAAGCCCTCCACTTCTTCCTCGACCGCAGAACCAACCAATCCCCGTCTACTGATACTCTCCTCCGCCTAGCGGAGCTGGTCCTTACCGTGGCCCTATACCCGACTCTACCTCCACTACATTGGTGCTACCTCCTGCACCCACACACAACTCAATGACTTCATCCATTTCACCACTAACTTCCATCCGGTACTCAAATACACCTGGACCATTTCCGATATTTCCCTACCATTTCTTGACCTCACTATCTCCATCGCAGGTGATAGACTCCTGACCGACATCCACTATAAACCCACTGACTCCTGTGGCTATCTGGACTACACTGCTTCCTGTAAGGACTCCATCCCCTACTCCCAATTCCTCCGTCTACGCCGCATCTGCACCCAGGATGAGGTGTTCCACACCAGGGCATCGGAGATGTCCTCATTCTTCAGGGAACGGGGATTCCCCTCTCTACTATAGATGAGGCTCTCACCAGGGTCTCTTCTATACCCCGTAACTTTGCCTTCACTCCCCATCCCCCCACTCGTAACAAGGGCAGAGTCCCCCTTGTCCTCACCTTCCACCCTACCAACTGTCACATACAACAGGTAATCCGACATTTTCTCCACCTCCAAGGGGATCCCACCACTGGCCACAACTTCCCATCTCCTCCCGTCTGCTTTCCGCAGAGACCGCTCCATCCGTAACTCCCTGGTCAACTCGTCCCTTCCCACCCGAACCATCCCCTCAGGGCACTTTCCCCGGCAACCGCAAGAAATGCTACACTTGTCGCTTTACCTCCCCCCTTGACTCCATTCAAGGACCCAAGCAGTCTTGCCAGGTGTAGCAGAGGTTCACCTGCACCTCCTCCAACCTCATCTATTGCATCCGCTGCTCTAGGTGTCAGCTGCTCTACATCGGTGAGACCAAGTGTAGGCTTGGCGATCGCTTCGCCCAACACCTCCGCTCAGTTCGCAATAACCAACAAGGGGTGGCATTGATCTCCCGGTGGCTCAACACTTCAACTCCCCCTCCCATTCCGAATCCGACCTTTCTGTCCTCGGCCACCTCCATGGCTAGAATGAGGACCACCATAAATTGGAGGAGCAGCACCTCATATTTCTCAGCTCTCCCTCAGCCCAACGGCTCTATCTATTCCTTTCTTCATCCCGTCCCCCCCCCCCCTCACATCAGTCTGAAGAAGGATTTCAGCCCGAGAAGTTGCCTATATCCTTCGCTCCATAAATGCTGCCTCACCCACTGAGTTTCTCCAGCACTTTTGTCAACCTTCAGTTTTCCAGCATCTGCATTTCCTTCTTAAACTACCTATTTCTCCCATAGTTTTATAAACCTATCAGATGTCTCTTCAGTACCAAAGAAACAATCTAAGTCTGCCCAACCTCTCCATACAGCTGATCCTCTCTTATCCAGACAGCATTCTTGAAAATCTCCTCTGCTCCCTCTCCAAAGTCTTCACATCCATCTTGTAACGGGGCAACCAGAACGGCACATATGCTCCAAATGTGGCCAAACCAAAGATTTATACATCTGCAACATAACTTCCTGGGATCTTACCACAAACACTCTGATTAGTCAAGGAAAGCATGCTGTGCACTGTCTTTACCACTCTATCCACTTGTATTGCCACTTTCAGGGAGCTGCAGAAATGAATTCCAAGATCCCTCTGTACATCAATGTCCTTATGGGCCTGTCCCACTTAGGCGACTTTTTATGCGACTGCAGGAGACTATGCAGATGCCACATGGTCACCACATGTTTGGGGGTGGTTGCCGGAGAGTCGCCTCCATGGTCGTGAGCAGTTCCCGCATTCTGGGAACTAGTGGCGACCATATTATGGTCGCCGTGAATTTTTCAACATGTTGAAAAATTAGCGGCGACTAGAATGAAGCCGCCATGGAGAGTAGCGAGAATTCTTGAGCCGTAGGTGGGTCGCCAGGAGGTCCTAATGGGTTGCCAGCAGGTCAAAGATTTTCAGAGGTTCTGGTAGGTTGTAGCCAGTGAATTTCATTGGCTCATTGGGGGAAAATGAAAAAGGTAAGCAGTAGTTTTCAGTACCTAGGATAACCGACCAGGAATGGTAAATGTCCGCCGAGCTTCACAGCCGTGTATCTCTGGCTTCTTAAATGTTGTCTCCACTCCTTTTCCACCCCTTCTCCCCACCTCTTTTAAAGGAGTTACCGTACACTGTGCTTTAGCCGTCTTTTTGCAGCGCCAACCTTCCTGTTCATTGCGGTGTGTGTCTGTATCACCTTGGCTTTGCACCATGTGAATTTTTTATACAGCACTCCCCCCGCTTGCCCTGTCCCCCGCCTGCATAACGGGCTGGTGAAGGAAGCTTCACCAGTCCACTGAAAAATCGCTTAAGTGGGACAGGCCCATAAGGCAATGGCCATTGACTGCATACTTTCCTCTTACATTTGACTTTCCAAAGTGCATCTCCTCACAGTTGTCCAGATTAAACTCCATCCGTCATTTCTCTGCACATATTTTCAATCTATCTATATCCTGCTGAATCATTTGACAAGCGTCCACACTATCTATAACTCCACCAATTAGGCAGCAATTAGGCCGGCTGTTTAGGACTTCTTCCTGACAGCCCAGTCTTGACCACACAATGGCACTGGTGGTCTCAGGTTTGTCCCAGTAACTCAGTCTTCCTTGGACATGTGACTGGGGACATAGCTAGCAGGGAGCCTTGCACCCTGCCCCTGCCCTCTGCCCCTTGCCCCCTGCCCCTTGACCCTTGATCCTTGCCTTTCTCTTTCTCAGAATCTCCCTTGTAGCTAGAATGCCTGGGTTTATAGTGGTAGAGTTTATAGGGAGCAGGCTGACAAGGTTCTGGTGACCAAACCAATATCAGCTAATTGGCACCCGCTGTTACCAGTGATGCTGGGATTTCCCTCTCCTTGCCTGTCAGCCAGTGATAGCGATCAGAGCGGCATCTGAGGGAGAGGTCCCTCTCACATTGTGCATGTTAACGTTGAATTCAATCTATCAAGGGGTGACATTGAAACAGATGTGGAGTCAGTATGGATAAAACTAAGGAATTGTAAGGGTAAAAAGACCCTACTGGGACTTATCTACAGCCCCCCAAACAGTAGCCTGGATATAGGGTTCAAGTTGAATCAGGAGTTAAAATTGGCATGTAGTAAAGGTTATGCTACGGTTGTTATGGGAGATTTCAACATGCAGGTAGATTGGGAAAATCAGGTTATTACTGGACCCCAAGAAAGGGAGTTTGTGGAGTGCCTCCGTGATGGATTCTAGAGCAGTGTGTATTGGAGCCTACCAGGGAGAAGGTAATTCTGGATTTAGTGTTATGTAATGAACCAGATTGGATAAAGGAACCTGAGGTTAAGGAGCCATTAGGAGGTAATGACCATAATATGGCCAGGTTTAATCTACAATTGGAGAAAGAGAAGGGTAAATTGGATGTGTCAGTGTTACAGTTGAATATTACTAATCTTACTAAAGATCTTACTAAAGACTTCTCCAAAATGCTTGCGAACATGAACACCACATTGGAGAACAATCTCTCTAAAAAAATTGATACAGCTCTCCGAAGCAGCAGTTTAAGGATTTTGATAAAAGGACAACGGAAGAATTTGCCAGAATGGAAAAAGATTATAACAAGAAATTTGAGAAGTTGTTTGAGGATATGAAATAGTCTGAAAACCTGAGGGAAGATATGGAGACTGTAATGAATGAGATGGCTCAGGAAATAACGAGTCTGAAAAAAGAACAAGATTCTGATCAGGAGCAATTGATTAAAATGACTGATAAATGTCAGGATTTGGAAGCAAGGTCAAGGAGGCAGAATTTAAGAATTGTTGGAGTCCAGGAGGGACGAGAGCATGGAACTCAAACATGTAATTTTGTTACCAACTTACTTAAAGAAGTTTTTAAACTGCAGGAAAACCCGAGGATAGATGTGGCTCATCGGGTAGGACGCTTCCAAAGAGGACCAAATGCTCCACCAAGACAGATAATAGTGAAGTTTCTAGACATCTCCACACTGGAAAATATATTGAAGATGATTCCTCATGGTGTTACATTTTCGGGGAACAATATCAGATTCTTTAGGGATTATCCTCGTGAAATTGCTGAAAAAAGGTTCTTGTTTAAAAAGACAAGAAATATCCTGAAATCTCCCAAGGTGAGATATGGGGTGATATATCCGGCGAAAATGAAAATCACTTATAATTCTACTGAACGCTCTTTTACGGATCCAGAACTGGCATTTAAACACGCACAAGATATCGTAAAGAAAATAGAAGAGAAACTTTTAATAAAAGACTTTGCTCTAATTCATAAAAAAGTCATAAAGTCAGCCTACTATCACCTAAAGAATATATCAAGGATTAAAGGACTTATGTCTCAGCAGGATCTGGAAAAACTTGTCCATGCATTTATCTTCAGCAGGCTCGACTACTGTAACAGTGTCTTTACAGGTCTCCCTAAAAAGTCGATCAGACAGCTGCAGTTAATTCAGAACGCTGCTGCTCGAGTCCTCACTAAGACCAAAAAAGTAGATCACATTACTCCAGTTCTGAGGTCTTTACACTGGCTTCCTGTCTGTCAAAGAATTGATTTCAAAATACTACTGTTGGTTTACAAAGCACTGAATGGTTTAGGGCCAAAATATATTTCTGATCTTCTGCTTAGCTACGAACCACCCAGATCTCTCAGATCGTCTGGGACAGGTCTGCTCTGTGTCCCCAGAGTCAGAACTAAACATGGAGAGGCAGCATTTAGTTTTTATGTACCACATATCTGGAACAAACTCCCAGAAAACTGCAGGTCTGCTGCAACTCTCAGCTCTTTTAAATCTAGACTGAAGACATTTCTGTTTGCCGCTGCCTTTCAGTAAACAATACAATTTATTAATTACCTATACTGCACTGTAAAGCCAGGACTATTCAATTTTAAATATTTTATTTGATTGCTTTTAATTTAGTAATTATTTTATCTGAATAATCTAATAATCGTTTTACATCTAAATGTCATTTCATATGTGTTTCTTTCCAATGCTTATAATGTTTTATGTAAAGCACTTTGAATTACCTTGTTGTTGAAAGGTGCTATACAAATAAACTTGCCTTGCCTTGCCTTGCCTTGCCTAATTAAGATGGCGGAACTTTTCCAGACAGTTACCAGGCAGGCTTATCTGTCAGGAATGTGTTTTCAAGCGCAGCGCCCATGTTTCACCTTGAATGGAAAACTTGAAGATAAACAAAAGGGAAGCCGAAGATACAGAAGTAAAGCTGACGATCATGGAAAGAAATCTAAATGGACCGGAATAAATTTGCTGATTTAAGAAAATCTTTAATTACTATATTATATATTAATATAATAATTAATTAACCATACAAATTTAATAATACTTCTTTTAATGTAATTTGTCAATATGACTAACCAATGGAGTGTGGGAGATAAGGGGGGCTTATACAATTATTATTAAATAATCTTAATATAGTTTAAAAGAAATGAACTATAATTGATGAGATATACTAATACATAGTAATAAATGAAAATGTTCATAATAATACTAACACAATATAACCGTGTGTGAAGGAGGGAGGAGTATAATATACTTGGAAAATATCCAGATGCTTGGCTCTGTCTAACCCTTGGAATCTGCTTGTACTTAAGATAAAGATGTTTAACCCCTTGGAACATGCTTGTACTTAGGAACATGCTTGTACTTAGGAAAAAGATGGGGATTAATGTAACAACTCCGGGTACATAAGAGATAAATTGGAAATATATATAAACATATAGAATTGAACACACAGGTTTGATTTGTCTTCTGTTTTGTTTCTCTATCCCTCTCTCTGAAGTCTTTTCTGTTTTTATCTGCCCTGATTGGATAAATTTTAAAATAATATGAAAACGGCCTACAGCATTTTACGATACTCTGTCAAGGGGACGGAGCTCAATGTATAACATCAACAACGGAAGTCTACACATTTTTACCCACCATTGGTGGCTTTTTGTTTTTAAGGTATCGCTTCTTAGATACCTTAATGTCACTTTTTTTTTAATTCACTACCACGAGTTTCATTTGTTAATTTTTTTAATTAATATCACAACACATGCTTTCTTTTTTTTTAAATTAAGGTACAATAGAGGAAGGAGATGCAAAATAACTCTGAACGTTCGGGATGATCACCTAACACCCAGAGTCCTGAGGTATTTGATTGCACCATATGAATCAAACTACCAAAACTGATTTATAATGCAAGACAATAGACAAATAAAGAACGGAGGAATTACATTCTGCAGCTGGAATATTAGGGGTGCCAATGAACCAATTAAGAGGGGCAAGATTTTGGCCCAATTAAAATCATTAAAATCGGACATAACCTTTTTGCAGGAAGCACACATGAAACAACAAACACAGATGAGTTTGGAGGCAAACTGGATACGTCAAACTTACTACTCTTCATTTACTTCTAAAGCTAGAGGTACGGCTATTATTATTCGGAAAGATATACCATTTAAATTAAAGAATACTATATCAGATAAAGAGGGAAGGTATACTATAGTTTCGGGAGAAATTTACTCCACACCATATAACCATATAACCATATAACAATTACAGCACGGAAACAGGCCATCTCGGCCCTACAAGTCCGTGCCGAACAACTTATTTTCCCTTAGTCCCACCTGCCTCACTCATACCATAACCCTCTCATCCATATGCCTATCCAATTTATTTTTAAATTATACCATCGAACCTGCCTCCACCACTTCCACTGGAAGCTCATTCCACACCGCTACCACTCTCTGAGTAAAGAAGTTCCCCCTCATGTTACCCCTAAACTTCTGTCCCTTAATTCTGAAGTCATGTCCTCTTGTTTGAATCTTCCCTATTCTCAAAGGGAAAAGCTTGTCCACATCAACTCTGTCTATCCCTCTCATCATTTTAAAGACCTCTATCAAGTCCCCCCTTAACCTTCTGCGCTCCAGAGAATAAAGACCTAACTTATTCAACATTTCTCTGTAACTTTGTTGTTGAAACCCAGGCAACATTCTAGTAAATCTCCTCTGTACTCTCTCTATTTTGTTGACATCCTTCCTATAATTGGGCGACCAAAATTGTACACCATACTCCAGATTTGGTCTCACCAATGCCTTGTACAATTTTAACATTACATCCCAGCTTCTATACTCAATGCTCTGATTTATAAAGGCTAGCATACCAAAAGCTTTCTTTACCACCCTATCTATATGAGATTCCACCTTCAAGGAACTATGCACCGTTATTCCCAGATCCCTCTGTTCAACTGTATTCTTCAATTCCCTACCATTTACCATGTACGTCCTATTTTGATTTGTCCTGCCAAGGTGTAGCACCTCACATTTATCAGCGTTAAACTCCATCTGCCATCTTTCAGCCCATTCTTCCAAATGGCCTAAATCACTCTGTGACTTTCACATTAAACTTTGGAAATCCTCTTCATTATCCACAACACCCCCAATCTTGGTATCATCTGCATACTTACTAATCCAATTTACCACACCTTCGTCCAGATCATTGATGTACATGACAAACAACAAAGGACCCAACCCAGATCCCTGAGGCACCCACTAGTCACCTGCCTCCAACCCGACAAACAGCCATCCACCATTACCCTCTGGCGTCTCCCATTCAGCCACTGTTGAATCCATCTTGCTACTCCTGCATTTATACCCATCAGTTGAACCTTCTTAACCAACCTTCCATGAGGAACCTTGTCAAAGGCCTTACTAAAGTCCATATAGACAACATCCACTGCTTTACCCTCGTCAATTTCCCTAGTAGCCTCTTCAAAAAATTCAAGAAGTTTAGTCAAACATGACCTTCCAGGCACAAATCCATGTTGACTGTTCCTAATCAGACCCTGTTTATCCAGATGCTTATATATATTATCTCTAAGTATCTTTTCCATTAATTTGCCCACCACTGAAGTCAAACTAACAGGTCTATAATTGCTAGGTTTACTCTTAGAACCCTTTTTAAACAATGGAACAACATGCGCAGTACACCAATCCTCAGGGACTATTCCCGTTTCTAATGACATTTGAAATATATCTGTCATAGCCCCGGCTATTTCTACACTAACTTCCCTCAATGTCCTAGGGAATATCCTGTCAGGACCTGGAGACTTATCCACTTTTATATTTTTCAAAAGTGTCAGTACTTCTTTTACTTTGGAACTCATAGTATCCATAGCTACTCTACTAGTTTCCCTTACCTCACATAATTCAATATCCTTCTCCTTGGTGAATACCGAAGAAAACTTCAATATCAATATCTCCCCCATCTCTTTTGACTATGATAAATATTTATGCCCTGAATTTTGACAATCCCCAATTTTTAAAGAAAATTCTGGATATAATATCAGAGTATAATTACCAAAATGTAATAATAGGGGGGGATTTCAATTGCGTTTTAAACCCATATTTAGACAAATCAATAAAACAAAGGAATGGTAATTTAAAGTCTAAGACTAGTGAACTTCTAAATACATATATAAAAAATACTAATATAACAGACGTATGGAGAATTGCTAACTCAACTGGAAGGGAATACTCGTTTTACTCATCGGTACATAAAACTTACTCACGAATTGATTACTTCTTAGTGGATACAAAAGTAATTCCATATACGATCAATCCTAAATATCACAATAGTATTATTTCTGATCACTCCCCGTTGACTTTCACATTAAACTTTGAGGGAATGCCAGGTATAAAACCTTTCTGGAGGTTCAACGCACAAATTTTAAACAACCCACAAGGTTATGAATATCTAAAACAACAAATGAAATATTTTTTTTGAGACAAATGAGACACCAGGTATTTCACCCTCTTTATTATGGGAAACTTTTAAGGCATTTATTAGAGGAGTTATAATTTCATAACAAAGCTTTCAAAATAAAAAGAATAAGACAGAACAACTGAGGTTAGAACAGGAAACTAGACAATTAGAATTAGATAATGCCAAAGATCCAACTATAGATAAACATAATAAGATTATACTATTGAAGTTTAAACTTAATCGAATTTTATCGGCAAGAGTAGTAAGATTATTCCGAATTACAAAACAGCAACATTTTGAATTTGGTGATAAGCCACATAAACTCTTAACTCGTCAACTGAAAAAACAAGAAAAGGAAAATACTATTACTAAAATTAAATCAGAGAAAGGTGAACTACTAACATTACCTAAGGATATTAATAAAAGGTTTGCTCAATTTTATCAAAATCTATATACATCTAAAACTAAAATAGAAGATAGTAAAATTACAAATTTTCTAGATAACTGTAATCTTCCAAAACTTGACCTCTCAGAACAAGAGGAATTAAGAGCTCAGATCACAAGTGAAGAAATAGGAGAAACAATAAAATCATTGAAACGTGGTAAGACACCTGGACCAGATGGCTTTAGTAATGAATTTTACAAAAGATTTCACGAGATAACGGCTCTACGCTAAAATTATATACTCACGCTTTTAACGAAAATAAACTACCAGAAACATTAGCTGAATCAACTATTACGCTTATACCAAAAAAAGATAAATATTTAGAACTGGGCTCATATAGAGCTTATATCACTTTTAAATACAGATCAGAAAATCTTAGCAAAGACCTTAACAAGAAGATTGAGTAAATATATTAATAAATTGATAAATCCAGCCCAAACGGGGTTTTTACCTAAAAGACAATCATCTAATAATTTGAGACGCCTGTTTAATATAATGTACTCACATAAAACGGAAAAAGAAGATATATCAATTGTCTCTCTGGATGCAGAGAAAGCATTTGATCAGGTAGAGTGGCAGTATTTATACAAAGTACTCCAAAAATTTAATATGGGAGAGAATTTTATTGTATGGTTAAAATTATTATATGATAAACCGACGGCATGAATATTAACTAATAATATGTTATCTCCAAAATTCCAATTATCGAGGGGCAATAGGCAGGGATGTGCATTATCACCTCTGCTATTTGCCCTTATGATAGAGCCTTTGGCTGAAAGTATAAGAATTCTTCCGAATATTCAGGGATATAATACTAAGGACTCAAATAATAAAATCTCATTATACGCAGACGATATACTTTTATATATTACAAACTCACAAACGAGTATTCCAACCTTATTAAATTTAATATAGGAATGCGGTTATTTTTAAGGATACAGAATAAATTGGAATAAAAGTGAAATTATGTCATTAAAGCCTCAAGAAGCGACTCATTTATTAAAATTCCTCTTTAAAATTGCAACAGAAAATTTAAGTATTTGGGTATTCAAATTACTAGAAGATACAAATCATTATTTAACGCTAATTTTATGCCATTATTAAATAAATTGAATCCGTTGATTAAATTCTGGGAAACGCTCCCGTTGTGAATAAACGCTATAAAAATGTTTTTTTAACCACAAATATTATACCTATTTCAATCTATACCAATATATATACCAAAACATTTAAAAAAAACTAGATTCTAATATTATCAACTTTATTTGGGACTATAGATCACATAGAATTCAAAGAAAACACCTGTGTAAACCCAAAGATGTTGGGGGACTTTCACTTCCGAACTTTTTGTATTATTATTGGGCAGTGCATATTAAGAATATAATTTATTGGATGGACAGCTCTTCCCAACAGACAGAATGGATAAGAATGGAGAAAGAGGATTGTTCTCCCTGCGATATAGGAGCGGTCCTCTTCTCCCCGATAAAACTGAATAACACAATATATAAGAATAACCCAATTATCCATAATGCAATAAGAATTTGGAAACAAATAAAATTAACTTTAAAATTAAGAAACCTATCTATGTTAATGCCAATAGTGAATAATCCTTCATTTAAACCATCACTTATTGATAAAACATACAACCAATGGGAAAGAATGGGAATTAAAAGGATCGGCGATATGTATGAAATGGGAAATCTGTTATCATTCCAACAATTACAATTAAAATTTAAGTTGAATGACAACCAATATTTTAAATATCTTCAGATCTGCGATTTTATGAAGAAATATATATCAAAGACATCAAACTATAACTTTAGACCCACTGGAAGAAGCAATGAATATTAAGGCTCTCACAGAAATTAATATCATATCTATATAATAGTATTTTAAATATAGAACGACCATCGACAGAGGCACTTAGAGAAGATTGGGAACGAGAATTAATGATAAAAATCATGAAAGAAACATGGGAAAAGTATTTGATATATATACATAAATGTTCGATTAATGTAAGACACAACTTAATTCAATTCAAAATTCTACATAGATTATATTATTAAAAACTAGACTGAATAAATGTTATCCAAATACTTCTCCCATTTGTGACAAATGTCTATCTCAAAATGCCACTATAACACATTCTTTTGTTTCCTGCATAAAACGCCATAAATTCTGGTGCGATATTTTTGATATATTTACAAAATTATTCAAGATAAAAATGGAGCCTAACACTGAAATGATTATACTTGGAGTAACGGGAGACGGGAAAAAATTAAATACATTTCAAAATTCATTTTTTAATTATGGGTTAATAATAGCAAAAAAACTTAATACTCAAATTTTGGAAAAATACACCCATACCAATGCTTAAAATGTGGATTATAAATATGTTGGACACAGCACATCTTGTAGAAATGCGATTCCTCCTAACAGATAAACCAGACCAATTCTTAACGAGTTGGTCTCCATTTATTGACTTCTTGGAAGCATATGGTGCAACAAAATCATAAAAACCAACTGTTTCAGGTCTGGGTGAAAGATGGTCAAGAATATAAATACTTATCTCCTATCTCCTATTTTCTACTCTTTCTCTCTTTCTTCTTTTTTACTTTTCTCCCTCACTCTCTCTCGCTCTTTGTTTTTTTTCTCACACACTACACACCACGTTTTTCTACTCTCTATTATCTAGTCTCTTTTTTCTCTCCCATTTAAAAAAAATGAAAAAAAATGAAGCTGTACATGGAATGTAACATGCCAACATATATTTGGCACCTGAAAAAAAGTACCACTGTATTGTACTTCTAATAAATAAAAAATAAAAAATAAAAAACAGTTGAATAAAGGGGACAATAGAGCCATGAGGGAGGAGCTGGCCAAAGTTGACTGGAAAGATACCCTAGCAGGAATGATAGTGGAACAACAATGGCAGGTATTTCTGGGAATAATACAGAAGGTGCAGGATCAGTTTATTATAAAGAGGAAGAAATATTCCAAGGGCCAGCTCCTCCCTCAGCTCACACCCTTGTAACGGACTGTTTGAACTACTTCCCTCCGGCAGACGTTACAAGGCCTTCTATGCCCGCACCTCCAGACTCAGGAACATCTTCATTCCCAGAGCTATAGCGGCTCTGAACCGGCCCTGCTGAGTGCCCCCCACCCCCCCATGGACTGTCTCCCTCGGATGGTCACGTCGCACAGACACATCTGCACTTTAGTCTGTTTGAACTGTTTTGACTGTTTTACTGTTTTAATGTTCTTTTTACAAACCATGTTCTCGGGGTACATAATTCTAAATTGTATTAGATATTTAAGTTATGACGTCGGATGGAAGCTGCAGACCAAATCTCGTTGCACTCATGTGCAATGACAATAAAATATATTATTATTATTATTATTATTATTAAGGGGCGACCGTGGCTGACAAGGGACGTCAGGGACAGTATGAAAATAAAAGAGAAGTGTAGCATAGCAAAGATGCAAGAGGATTGGGTAATGTTTAAAGAGCAACAGAAGATAACTAAAAAGGCAATACGGGGAGAAAAGATGAGGTACGAAGGAAAACTAGCCAGGAATATAAAGAAGGATAGTAATAGCTTCTTTAGGTATGTGAAGAGGAAAAAAAATAGTTAAGATCAAAGTTGGACCCTTGAAGACTGGAAAAGGTGAATTTATTATGGGGAACAAGAAAATGACAGATGAGTTGCACGGGTACTTTGGATCCGTCTTCACTAAAGAGGACACAAACCATCTTTCTGATGTACTAGTGGCCAGAGGATCTGGGGTGACGGAGGAACTGAAGGTAATCCACATTAAGCAGGAAATGGTGTTGGGTAGACTGATGGGACTGAAGGCTGGTAAATCCCCAGGGCCCGATGGTCAGCATCCCAGGGTACTTAAGGAAGTGGCTCTAGAAATTGTGGACGCATTGATGATAATTTTCCAATGTTCTATAGATTCAGGATCAGTTCCTGTGGATTGGTGGGTAGCCACTTTTTAAGAAAGGCGGGAGAGAGAAAACAGGGAATTATTGACCAGTTAGCCTGACATCGGTGATGGGAAAGATGCTGGAGTCAATTATAAAAGATTAAATAGCGGCACATTTGGATAGCAGTAACAGGATCTGTCCAAGTCAGCATGGATTTACGAAGGTGAAATCATTGTTGACTAATCTTCTGGAATTTTGTGAGGATGTAACTAGGAAAATGGACAAGGGAGAGCCAATGGATGTAGTGTACCTGGACATTCAGAAAGCTTTTGAAAAGGTCCCACATTGGAGATTAGTGGGCAAAATTAGGGAACATGGTATTTGGGGGGGGGGGGGGGCAGGGGTGGGGGGGGGGGGGGTGGTGGGGAGCGGAGCGGGGGGGGGGGGGAGAGGGGGGGGTAGAGTGCTGACATGGATAAAAAATTGGTTGGCTGACAGGAAACCAAGAGTAGGGATTAATGGGCCACTTTCAGAATGGCAGGCAATGACTAGTGGGGAACCGAAAGGATCTGTGCTGGGACCGCAGCTATTTACAATATACATCAATGATTTAGATGAAGGGATTCAAAGTAACATTAACAAATTTGCAGATAACACAAAGTTGGGTGGCAGTGTGAACTGTGAGGAGGATGCTATGAGAATGCAGGGTGACTTGGACAGGTTGGGTGAGTGGGCAAATGCATGGCAAATGCTATTTAATCTATCCACTTTGATGCCAAAAACAGGAAGGCAGATTATTATCTAAATGGTGTCAAGTTGGGAAAAGGGGAAGTACAATGGGATGGGGGGGGGGTCCTTGTTCATCAGTCAATGGAAGTAAGCATGCAGGTAGAGTAGACAGTGAAGAAAGCGAATGGCATGTTGGCCTTCATAAAAAGACGAGTTGAGTATAGGAGCAAAGAGATCCTTCTGCAGTTGTATAGGGCCCTAGTGAGACCACACCTGGATTCTTGCTATGGAGGGAGTGCAGCGTAGACAAGGTTAATTCCCGGGATGGCGGGACTGTCATATGCTGAGAGAATGGAACGGCTGGGCTTGTATACTCTGGAATTTAGAATGATGAGAGGGAATCTTATTTAAGCATATAAGATTATTAAGGGTTTGGACACGTTGGAGGCAGGAAACATGTTCCCAATGTTGGGGGAGTCCAGAACCAGGGGCCACAGTTTAAGAATAAGGGGTATGCCATTTAGAACGGAGATGAGGAAACACTTTATCATACAGAGAGTTGTGAGTCTGTGGAATTCTCTGCCTCAGAGGGCAGTGGAGGATGGTTCTCTGGATGCTTTCAAGAGAGAGCTAGATAAGGCTCTTAAAGATAGCAGAGTCAGGGGATATGGGGAGAAGGCAGGAACGGGGTACTGATTGGGGATGATCAGCCATGATCACATTGAATGGTGGTGCTGGCTCAAAGGGCCGAATGGCCTACTCCTGCACCTATTGTCTTTTCTCTATTGTCTATCAAGACTTTGTGGATCCCATGTACCTCAACCTTTACATCAGCCTACCATGAATGACTGTGTTGAAAACTTTACTAAAATCCATGTATACAACATCCATTGCCGTACCTTCATCAATCATCCTTGGCACCTCCTCAAAAAACTCAACCAGATTTTTAAGATATCATCTCCCCCTCTCAAAGTCATGATGACTATCCCTAAAAAGACTTATATGGGATAGATTAGGATCCTATCCCTAAAATACTTCTCCACCAATTTCTCTACCACAGGCTCACCATCCTATAATTACCTGGTTTGTCCCTATTTCCTGACTCAAATGAAGGAACTGCAATGGGGTACCTGCAGAGCTTTGGGATCTTGTATGTGGCTAAAGAGGATACGGTGATCTTTGTCAAGGCCCAAGCAGTCTCCACTCTTGTCTTTTCATTGATCCGGGATAGATCCCATCAAGCCTTTATTGTTCTTCTAGAAAACAATACCTGTGCCACGGTGGCCCCAGGGTGTGACACAGCTGGTAGAGCTGCTGCCTCACAGTGCCCAATGTTTGATCCTGACCTTGGATGCTGTCAGTGTTCAGTTTGCCTATTCTCCCTCTTCCTACATAACAAAGACATGTGGGTTTGTTGGTTAGTTGGTTTCCGTAAATTGCCCCTGATGTGTAGGAAGTAGATGAGAAAGCAGGATAGCATAGAATTAGTGTGTATGGGTGATCAATGATCGGAATGGACACGGTGAGCCAACAAGCTGTTTTCCATGCTGTATCTCTGAACTAAAGCAAATTAAACCTCCTCCTTCTTGATCTACATGCCCTAGAATATCGATGTATCCCTCCCTGATCGCACTATTCTTTTCTTGGTGAATACAGGTGCAAAGTACTGATTTAGTACCTCGCCCATTTCCAGCGAATCCAAGCATAAATTCTCTAATTTATCCTTGACTGGTCCAATCCCCTTCCTAGTTACCCACTTGTTTGTTAACAATAGATTAAATATCTTGGGATTCTCCTTAATCTTACTTGTCATGGGAGTTTCATTTTCCTCCTACGGTCTATACATTTCTCAAAGGGCCCAATTTCAGCTTTCTCAAACTTACCTATGCTTCCTTTTACTTTTTGACTAAACTTGCGGCATCTCTTGGTTCCTGAGCCTTGCCATTCTTGACTTCCGTCTATTTTCCCCAGCTAATGCCTATTACTGATGTAATTAACCTCTCCTCAATTTAGCACTTTCCCCCAAGGTCCAGGCTTATCGTTGGACGTAACTTACTGCAAATATACGGAGTTGTGTTTACTCTTCCCAATATGCTCCTGCATTGAAATTTCAATCAGCTGGCCATGCTCATTTCCCAATACAAGGTCCAATATGGTCCCTTCCCTGGTTGGATCTAGAGTCTGTCAAGAAACCCTCCGAGATGCACCTAACACATTCTGCCCCATCTAAGCTTGTGGCACCAAGGGAGTCTGTCCATATTGGACAATTTTAAGTCACCTACTGCAACCCCATATATCTGCTCCAGGAGTTTACTTAGACACAATAACGTGACAATTGCATCAGTCACTTCTCCAGGTGTGATGTTTGTTCCATATAAAGGGTGTCTGGGGAAAGCTCAGAGCAACTTGCAATGAAACTGGACAGGATTGGTGCGTAAGATTCAAGACGGTGGCAGATGCAGGATAAGAGCGGTGCTGCTGAGTGTGCTGGGGTCTTTCCTCCCACACCTCCGGAGACAGTCTGTACTCGAGGTTGATTGCGGTAGGCACCCTGGGGATCGAAGGCTGAGCAGTGACCATGTGCCGCGAGGGACGGCATGTTTGTGGGTGGATTTGCCCAGGTCAAGGTGTCGATGGAGTGGGCCACTGGAGGCCCTGCAGCAGCCAGGGGCTCGAGTGGCTCAGGCGCCACTCTAAGAGGCCGAGCACGTGGATCGGACACAGCCTGCTGCAGCATGGAGCAGCGGTGCAGGACTTTGATAATATCTTCTGCCCGATCGGCCACTGCATCAATGCGATGCTGCCACTAAGACAATGGGCCTTTATGGCCAAGTTAGGATTCAACATTTTAAACTTGACTTGAATCTTACAAATAATGCTGGAAATGTGGCCTGCCTTGTGTACTGCCTCAGTGTAATCTACTATTCCCACACTCTTGTACTTAAGTATGGTTGTGTCAGTGTACAATAAGATTTTTACTGAAGGTTATGTCTACCTGCTTACATGTGACAATAAAGTACCATTGAACCACTGAATCAGTGACCATTGAGGTGAGCTGCATTCTGAGTTGGAGAGTTAAAGTTAAGAATTAAAGTTGTACAAACCCATTTGGGCACAGAGGAATGGTCAGTGCATTGTATGTTTTAACATTTTATCTTGCACCATTTCGACTTTCATTATGTTATGTGTTTTATGCCATAATAGACTTGATGGGCGGAGTAGCCTAATTCTGCACATATCACATGAATTTATGAACAGATGGGATTAAGCCAGACACAATGGAAAGTAAAAGCTCCCCTTACCAGTAATCCTGACTATACTCACCCAGAGCAGCTGGCTGTCACCAGCAAGAGGAGCAGGAGGAGTGACAGACCCATGGCACGGTGGAGGCAGTTGCAGGCTATTGTAGATGTAATGTGCAGTGGGATGCTCAGGCTTTATACATCCCCAGGCTGCAGGCTCATGAGATCAGATAGGACTGTGGTCACACTGGCTTCCTTTCCGACATGTTCCAACCACAAGTTCTTGCAACTGCCAGGCGTCCAACCTTACCTGATCTTATCTCAGGCACCAGAGTCTGCAGCAGAATAGAACAATACTGATATACAATAAAACTCAAAATGCTGTACACACATTCACAGAAACATCTCCTCCCAAATAAAAACACAAAAATGTGCTTCACCTGTGAGTGTTTGCAGAATGTTCTATTATTCCAGATTTCCAGTTGGTCAGTTAGTTCAGGGTGAGGAATAAATTAGCCTGGGTTCCAATCAGTCATTGTTCGCTGACCCTCGGGTCGGAGAGCAGAGAGCAGGGAACATTTGTACCCATTTGCCCACATCTCAATGAGTTCTGAACCTGCCACGATGTGATATCTTCTTTTGTTTCCTCTGTGCCTCATTTTTTGGCAATGAGACTTTGCCCTTCCATGCCTCACTTTGGACGGCACGGCGGCGCAGCTGGAAGAGCTGCTGCCTTTCAGCGTTAGAGACCCAGGTTCGATTCTGACCTCGGGTGCTGTCTCTGTGGAGTTTGTACGATCTCCCTGTGACTTTGTGGGTTTCCTCTGTGTGCTCCGGTTTCCTCCCACATCGCAAAGACGTGTGGGTTTGTAGTTTAATTGGCTTCTGTAAATTGCCCCAAGTGTGTTTGGAAGTGAATGAGAAAGTGGAATAACAGAAATAATGTGAACGGGTGATTGATGGTCGGTGTGGACTCAATGAGCTGAAGGGCTGGAGTAACTGAGTGGGTGAGGCAGCATCACTCGAGGACATAGATAAGCACGTTTCTGCGGAATGGCCTCAACCCGAAATGTCGCCTGTCCATGTACACCTGAGATGCTGCCTGACCCGCTGAGTTACTCGAGCACACTGTGTTCTAAGCAATAGATAGCACCAGGAGAGGAGGAATTGGTTGGCAGATGGAGCCAGGTGGGAGACGGGTGTAGAGATAGTGATGGAGGTTGGGAGTTGTTAGGTGGAGGCAACAGAGGACAGGGAATGTTGGAGTCTGAAAATAAAGGAAGGTGATGAGTGGAAGCAGATAAGGGAGGCAGGGTGGGCAGATGGGAACAGTGGACCCAGCGGATGGTGAGCACATGGAGAAGGTAGAGGAGGGGAAAGAAACCTGGAAGGTTGAAGTGCCTGGAAGGTCATGTTTGACTAATCTTCTTGAATTTTTTGAAGAGGTTACTAGGGAAATTGATGAGGGTAAAGTAGTGGATGTTGTCTATATGGACTTCAGTAAGGCCTTTGCCAAGGTTCCACATGGAAGGTTGGTTAAGAAGGTTCAATTGTTGGGTATTAATAGTGGAGTAGCAAGATGGATTCAACAGTGGCTGAATGGGAGATACCAGAGAGTAATGGTGGCTAACTGTTTGTCAGGTTGGAGGCCGGTGACTAGTGGGGTGCCTCAGGGATCTGTGTTGGGTCCACTGTTGTTTGTCATATACATCAATGATCCGGATGATGGTGTGGTAAATTGGATTAGTAAGTATGCAGATGATACTAAGATAGGTGATGTTGTGGATAATGAAGTAGATTTTCAAAGTCTACAGAGAGATTTAGGCCATTTGGTAGAGTGGGCTGAAAGATGGCAGATGGAGTTTAATGCTGATAAGTGTGAGGTGCTACATCTTGGCAGGACAAATCAAAATAGGATGTACATGGTAAATGGTAGAGAATTGAGGAATGTAGTTGAACAGAGGGACCTAGGAATAACTGTGCATAGTTCCCTGAAGTTGAAATCTCATGTAGATAAGGTGGTAAAGAAAGCTTTTGGTGTGCTGGCCTTTTTAAATCAGAGCATTGAGTATAGAAGTTGGGATGTAATGTTAAAATTGTACAAGGCATTGGTGAGACCAATTCTGGAGTATGGTGTACAATTCTGGTCGCCAAATTATAGGAAAGATGTAAACAAAATAGAGAGAGTACAGAGGAGATTTACTAGAATGTTGCCTGGGTTTCAGCACCTAAGTTACAGAGAAAGGTTGAACAGGATAGGTCTTTATTCTTTGGAGCGCAGAAGGTTAAGAGGGGACTTGATAGAGGACTTTAAAATTATGAGAGGGATAGACAGAGTTGACGTGGATAAGCTTTTTCCATTGAGAGTAGGGAAGATTCAAACAAGAGGACATGACTTGAGAATTAAGGGACAAAAGTTTAGGGCAACATGAGGGGGAACTTCTTTACTCAGGGAGTGGTAGCTGTGTGGAATGAGCTTCCAGTGGAAGTGGTGGAGGCAGGTTCATTTTTATCATTTAAAATTAAATTGTATAGGTAAATGGAAGGGAAAGGAATGGAAGGTTATGGTCTGAGTGCAGGTAGGTGGGACTAGGTGAGAGTAAGTGTTCGGCATGGACTAGAAGGGCCGAGATGGCCCGTTTCTGTGCTGTAATTGTTATATGGTTATATGGTTATATGGAAACTGGTGACAGGAGTGGGATGGGGATTTGGGAAGAACAGAGTGTGTGAGAGGACGTGGGCAAATGAGGAAAGAGAAAGACCCAAAGGAGGGAGAGATCAGCCAAAATTGGAGAATTCAGTGTTCATGCCTGTGGCTTGTAGACTACCCATGCAGAATATGAGGTGCTATTCCTCTAGTTTGTGTATGATTTCACTCTGGCAGTAGCAAAGTTTAAGGCCAGACAAGTTGGTTTGGGAATAGGAAAACAAATTAAAATGGCTTGTAAATAGGAGCTACAGATTGCCATTCCTTGGCCATCTGAAGCTCCCATTTCTACGCAAGATTCCTTCATCTGCAGTTCCATAAGGACCATATGACATAGGAGCAGGATTAGACCACTCAGCCCATCGAGTCTACTCCAACATTCAATCATGGCTGATCCATTTTCCCCTCTCCATCCCATTCTCCTGCCATCTCTCAAATAATTCTTGATACCCTTATTAATCAAGAATCTATCAATCTCTTTAAAAAATACCCAATGACGGCCTCCACAGCCAGCTGTGACAATGAATTACAGATTCACCACCCTCCGGGAAGAGAAATTCCTCCTTATCTTTCTAAATGTATATCCTTTTATTTTGCGGCTATATCCTCTGGTCCTAGACTCTCCCACTAGTGGAAATATACTCTCTCCATTCACTCTATCCAGGCCTTTCATTATCCAGTAGGTTTTAATGAGCTCCCTTCACATCCTTCTAAACTTCAGTGAGTACAGGCTCAACGTCTTCAAAGACTCCTCATACGTTAACGCAATCATCTCGGGGATCATTCTCGTAAACCTCCTCTGGACCCTCTCCAATGCCAGCGCACTTATGATCTTATGATCCTTCCTCAGATATGGTCCAAATTGCTTAACTAAATATGGCCTGGCCAGTTGTTGTAAAGCCTCAGCATTTACTAGAATGTTGCCTGGGTTTCAGCAACTAAGTTACAGAGAAAGGTTGAACAAGTTAGGGCTTTATTCTTTGGAGCGCAGAAGGTTAAGGGGGGACTTGATAGAGGTCTTTAAAATGATGAGAGGGATAGACAGAGTTGACGTGGATAAGCTTTTCCCACTGAGAGTAGGGAAGATTCAAACAAGGGTACATGACTTGAGAATTAAGGGACAGAAGTTTAGGGGTAACATGAGGGGGAACTTCTTTACTCAGAGAGTGGTGGCTGTGTGGAATGAGCTTCCAATGAAGTGGTGGAGGCAGGTTCGTTTTTATCATTTAAAAATAAATTGGATAGTTATATGGACGGGAAAGGAATGGAGGGTTATGGTCTGAGCGCAGGTATATGGGACTAGGGGAGAATACGTGTTCGGCACGGACTAGAAGGGTCGAGATGGCCTGTTTCTGTGCTGTAATTGTTATATGGTTATGACAGCATTACAGCATTACAACAGTCCTCTCTAAATGAAGCCCAACATTGCATTTGCCTGCCTCACCACTAACTCAATCTGCAAATTAACAGTTCGCGAATTGTGCAACAGTACTCCCAAATCCTTTTGTACCTTCAATTTCTGAATCATCTCTCCATTTACTGTATATAATAGTCTATGCCTTCATTCCTTCTACCAAAGTGCATGACCTTACACTTTGCAATGCTGCATTCCATCTGCCACTTCCTTACTTGGGCAAAAAGCCATCAATTCCATCATCCAGTTTGCTTAAGAAGGAACTGCAGATGCTGGAAAATCGAAGGTAGACAAAAATGCTGGAGAAACTCAGCAGGTGAGGCAGCATCTATGGAGCGAAGGAAATATTCAACGTTTCCGGTCGAGACCTTCTCCAGACTGATGTGAGGGTGGGGGAGGCGCGAAGAAGAAAGGAAGATGCGGAGCAGTGGGCTGAGGGAGAGCTGAGAAGGGGAGGAGAAAGCAGGGACTACCTGAAATTAGAAAAGTCAATATTCAAACCGCTGGGGTGCAAACTGCCCAGGCGGAATATGAGGTGCTGCTCCTCCAATTTACGGTGGTCCTCACTCTGGCCATGGAGGAGGCCCAGGACAGAAAGGTCGGTTTCGGAATGGGAGGGGGAGTTGAAGTGCTGAGCCACCGGGAGATCAGGTTGGTTAATGCGGACCGAGCTGAGGTGTTGGGCGAAGCGATCGCCAAGCCTACGCTTGGTCTCACCGATGTAGAGCAGCTGACATCTAGAGCAGCGGATGCAATAGATGAGGTTGGAGGTGGTGTAGGTGAACCTCTGCCGCACCTGGAAAGACTGCTTGGGTCCTTGAATGGAGTCAAGGGGTGAGGTAAAGCGACAAGTGTAGATTTCCTGCGGTTGCAAGGGAAAGTGCCAGGAGAGTGGTGAATCTGTGGAATTCTCTACCACAGAAGGTAGTTGAGGCCAGTTCATTGATTATATTTAAGAGGGAGTTAGATGTGGCCCTTGTGGCTAAAGGGATCAGGGACTATGGAGAAAAGGCAGGTATGGGATACCAAGTTGGATGATCAGCCATGATCATATTGAATGGCAGGGCAGGCTCGAAGGGCCCAATGGCCTACTCCTGCACCTATTTTCTATGTTTCTATGTTTCTGGTGGACTGGCAGCTCAGTCACTCAGGCCTGGTGGGCTGGCAGCTCAGGGAGTTACGGAGGGAGTGGTCTCTGCGGAAAACAGACAGCGGAGGAGATGGGAAGATGTGGCCAGTGGTGGGATCCCATTGGAGGTGGCAAAAATGTCGGAGGATTATTTGTTGTATGTGACGGCTGGTAGGGTGGAAGGTGAGGACAAGGGGGACTCTGCCCTTGTTACGAGTGAGGGGATGAGGAGTGAGGGCAGAGTTACGTGGTATAGAAGAGACCCTGGTGAGAACCTTATCACAAGTAGAAGAAGGGAACCCCTGTTCCCTGAAGAATGAGGACATCTCTGCTCCATGATTTGGAACACCTCTTCCTGGATGCAGATGCGGCGTAGATGGAGGAATTGGGAGTAGGGGATGGAGTCCTTACAGGAAGCAGGGAAGAAGTGTAGTCCAGATAGCCATGGGAGTCAGTGGGTTTATAGTGGACTAGACTAAGTGGGACCCATTGGGTTCCATGTTCACACAGGAGGGCTGGCCCCCCCAACACAATATTCCACCTCTCCACCAATTCCAATATTGGTGGTCAGTGGGGGGGGAGGGGGGGGGGGAATACATACTGATGGGCCGAAGGGACTCTTTTTAAGAAAGAATCTAAGTGAAATCTCAGTGAAAGGCATTTTTTCTGGACTTTTCCAGGCCTGGCACTGGCCTTTTGGGCCAAAATGCTCCTCCTGGGCTAATACGGGCATTTTGCGCAAAGGGGACTGATTTCTTGGCTAATAGGGTCTTTGTGGGCCGAAATTAGTGTTTTCAGGCAGGCCAAACAACTCATTTCATTTCCATTTCCATTTCAAGCACAGGGCAGGCCAAACAACTCATTTCATTTTCTTTTCATTTCATTTCCATTTCCATTTCCATTTCCATTTCCATTTCCATTTCCATTTCCATTTCCATTTCCATTTCCATTTCCATTTCCATTTCCATTTCCATTTCCATTTCCATTTCCATTTCCATTTCCATTTCCATTTCTATTTCCATTTCAAGCACATGGCAGGCCAAACAACTCAATTCATTTTCATTTCATTTACATTTACATTTCCATTGCAGGTTCAAGCACAGCGCAGGCCAAACAACTCATATAACCATATGACCATAACCCTCCATTCCTTTCCCGTCCATATATCTATCTAATCTATTTTTAAATGATTAAATCGAACCTGCCTCCACCACTTCCACTGGAAGCTCATTCCACTCATTGCATTTTCACTTCATTTCCACTTCCATTGCCGTTTCAAGCACAGGGCAGGCCAAACAACACATTGCATTTTCATTTAATTTGCAGTTTCAAGCACAGGGCAGGCCAAACAACTCATTGCATTTTCATTTCATTTCCACTTCCATTGCAGTTTCGAGCACAGTGCAAGCTAAACAACACTTTCATTAAGGGCTAACAAATCATTTATTGCAAGTACATTGCAGACTCACAGTTCAGTTGACTCACAGTTTAGAATCACAGCTGTGAACTCTCCCTCACGATCTTCCAGAGTGACTGACTGACGTCCGGCATCCGGGGCTTAATACTTCTGGCCCCCCGGAAGGGAGTTTTCATCATGGTGATTTACAGGCGAGAGGACCAATCAGCTGATCTCACGATTTTTTAAACATTCATAATTTTTTTATTCTTTCACCGTTTGGAAAAATCCTTGGGGCTGCTGCAGCAGAGGAGACTGTGAGTAAGATGGCAAAAAATCATAGTGATATAGGGTAGCATTTTTCTAAAATCAATTAACAGTGCAGACAGGAAGAGGTCAATATGAGACATTTAGTATAATAATAGATGTCAGTCACCTGCGATGGAGATAGTGAGGTGTAGAAATGGCATGGAAATGCCGGAAATGGTCCAGGTGTATTTGAGTGCCGGATGGAAGTTAGTGGTGAAATGGATGAAGTCAGTGAGTTGTGTGTGGGTGCAGGAGGTAGCACCAATGCAGTCGTCGATGTAGCGGAGGTAGAATTTGGGGATAGGGGCCTGGTGCGCCTCAAACAAAGATTGTTCAACGTACCTACAAAGAGGCAGGCATAGCTACATAGCAGGGACGACAGATGGCACAATGGGCTAAGTGTTCGGCTGCCAACCGGAAGGTAGCTGGTTCGAATCCCGCTTGGAGTGCATACTGTCGTTGTGTCCTTGGGCAAGACACTTCACCCACCTTTGCCTGTGTGTGTCCTTGGGCAAGACACTTCACCCACCTTTGCCTGTGTGTGTGGATGTAATTATGTGAAGCACTTTGGGGTCAATGCAAGTTGACTAAAAATGTGCTATATAAATAAAGAAATTTAATTTAAATTTAGCTAGGGACCATACGCGTCCCCATAGCTACGTCTTGTATTTGGAGGAAATGGGAGCAGTCAAACAGTTGACCATGCCCAGGAAACGCTGCAGGCTGGTAACATCTGTCGGGGCAGGCAGCTCGGAGATAGCGTTGGTCTTCTGCGGATCAGGTTTCAGCCCGTGGGCCGTGAAAATGTGGCCAACATAGGGTACCTCAGCTACACGGAACCTGCACTTTGACGGGTTAAGCTTTAAGTTGATCTGGCGAGCGCGGTCTAGAATTCGTCGGAGGTGGCGATCATGCTCAGCAGCATCTCTCCCATAAACAAGAATGTCATCCACAATAATGGCACACGGCAAACCGGCAAACAGTTGCTCCATGGAGCGTTGAAACACTTCGCTAGCGGAGTTGATGCCGAACGGTATCCGCAAAAATTTGAATCTTCCGAAGGGTGTGCCAAAAATGGCTAAGTCTGAGGAGCGTTTGTCTAGAGGTATTTGCCAGAACGAGCTCCTGGCATCGAGGACAGAAAACACCGTGGCCTGACCGACCTGGACAGCAACATCTTCTACAGTCCTCATAGGGTAGTGGGGACGTTTTATTGCCAGATTCAAATCTTTGGGGTTGATGCACACCCGTATTTCGTTCTTACCCTTCTTCATGGTGGCGACCATGGTGGAGACCCACTCGGTGGGATCACTGACGGCTTCCAGCACTCCCATGTCAACCATGTTTTTCAGCATGGCTTCGACCTTGCCCTTCATGGCAAACGACACCCTGTGTGGGGCACGGATCACAGGCACTACCGATGGGTCAGTTGCGATCTTGTAGACAAGTGGCTGCTTCCCCAGCTTATCATCGAAGAGGTCCGGGTACTCGGAGAGTGGATTCAGCATCACACGCACTTCGTGGACCGTACGGTCGAAAGACACCAGACCGAGATCCTGACAGGCCTGATTGCTCAATAGAGTCACACAGTCACAGTCCAGAATGAAAAACGACAGGTCACAGGATGATTTCTGCAGCACACAATGGAAGGTGGCCCTCCCCACAGGTGTTAGCTCCTCTCCCCCATAAGCACGCAATATAGAGCGATCAGCAGTCAACAGCTCATTATTTCTTATCTGTTTGAATAGGGATGTTGACATAACATTCACCTTCGCCCCCGTGTCGAGCTTAGCAGTGAAGGACTTGTTGTTGACAGTAATGAGCACAGAAGGATCGGGGAGGCGAGATCGGCTATGAAGGAGAGTGTAAACACTAGCATCTCCCATGGAAATGCTGGGCTCAGAGTCGGGGGCAGTGTCGACAGAAGACTGGGAATCGAGTTCATTATCAACTTGCTGAAGGTTGTTTAAGAATTGTCTAGGAGCTGGGGGAACGTTCCCACGGGAGCGACAGGCAGCTGCAAAATGGTTCATCTTCCTACAGAAATTACAAGCTTTGCCAAATGCTGGGCACTGCGACTGCACGGAGTGGATATAATTGCAGTTGGGGCACTTCTTGACAAGCGGGACCCGAGGGGCATAAGTCGGCCACAGCGTAGGGCGAAAGTTGTCTTGCTTGCGACGGGGCATAACAACACCAGTCAGATTAATAGCCCGGTTGTCAGATCCCCTCTGCCCATGTGGCGGGGCAACTACTTCAGCTATGCGGCATGCATAGGGTGAGGTCTGGTCTTTGCAGTAGATCTGCACCTAGCTTCTGATCTAGCATGCCGGTGACAAGGATATCTCTGGTGAGCTGATCACGCATGGTCTCGAAACGGCACCGCTGAGCAAAGTAGCGCAGGTCAGCGATAGATCATTCAACAGGCTCATCAGGCTGCTGCTTCCGTGTAAAAAATCTAGCCCGCTCCAATATGCGGTTGGAGGGCAAGTCACAAATCTCCGCAGGACCGCTGGATTATAGATGAAAGCCTGAGCTCGTTTCATAGCATCGGGACCGGCAAGGTTCAGCAGGAGTGAGGCTTTGACCGCATCAGGGTCATTTCGATGCACGATATTGACAAAGTGGTTGTAGTCCATCACGAAAGTAGCCCAGCGTTCCGCAATGTCAGCGTCAAAGACAAGGGGAGAGGGCTTTCGGCATGAAGATGCCATGATGAATAGGGAATTAAACACTAGTTAAACTAGGGACAAATAAAACCCGATAAACAGGAGGCGTGCGTTTAACTTGCTGACACCATGTAAAGGAGTCACGTCCGACACACTGTAACTTTACTGAGTCTTTAATTAAGGCACATGTCACACACGTCCCAGTACTGACTGCATCTAGTCTTCAGGCGTACTGGAACCAAAGGGAGGAACAAGGGGAGGATATCACAGTTATACTGATATGGCTGGGCGTGGTTAGTGGTGTTGAGGTAGCTACATTATAGGTTGCATGCATAAACCATCTAGAGGTTTGTTCTGCAGTTGAGGAAGAAACGGATGGCTTTAAGACCCTCCTGGTGGGGGATGGAGGTGCAGAGTGATATTCCATCATCCAGATCGGTAACACATAATGTGAAAAGTAGCGGACCCAACACCGACCCCTGCGGAATACCACTGGTCACCAGCAGCCAACCAGAAAAGGCGTCCTTCATTCCCACTCTGCCTTCAACCAGTTGGCCAATCTTCTATCCATGCTCGTACCTTGCTTCTAATTGTTTAGCAGCCTCACGTGTGGCACCTAACGAAACACATTCTGAAATTCCAGGTAAACAACATCCTGACTCTGCTTTGACTATCCTGCTTGTTACTTCTTAAATGAATTCCAACAGATTTGTCAGGCAAGCTCTTCCCTGAACAGAACCACGCTGAATTTGCCCTATTTTATTATGTACTTCAGGTATCCACACCTGATCCGTCAAAATGGACTCTAAATGTTACCAACTGTGTTTAAAGTCAAGGAAGTTAAACCAGAGTAGAACCTTCACAATGAATGACAGGGCCCTGGGGAAGTTGAAAAGCAGAAGGATCCATGAGTACAGGTACATAGTTCCCTGGAAGTGGTGTGGCAAGCAGATCAGATAGTCAAGAAGACTTTTGGTACATTGGCCTTCGTTGGTCAGGGTATTGAATATAGAGGTTGGGATGTAATGTTACAGTTGTACAAGACTTTGATGAAGCTGCATTTGGAATGTTTAGTTTTGGTCACGGTGCTATTAGAAAGATGTCATTAAGACAGAAAGCGCACAGAGAAGATCCATGAGTTTGTTGCCAGAACTCAAGGGCCTGAGAGATGTTGGGCAGACTAGGATTTTATTCTTTGGAACACAGGAGGCTAAAAATAATATAATATTACTATTATATATCTCAAGTGGGGGAAGGGGGGTGGGGAAGGGGGTGTGTTGGAAGGGGGGGTGAGGGAAAGGGGGGTGTGGTGGTGGGGATGTGGGGAAGGGGAGGTGTGGGGAAGGCGGGGTGTGGGGAAGGGGGGGTGTGGGGAAGATGGGGGGTGTGGGAAAGGGGGAGTGTGGGGAAGATGGGGGGTGTGGGGAAAGGGGGAATGTGGGGAAGAGGGGAAGAGGGGAAGAGGGGGTGTGGGAAGGTGGATGGTTGCAGCTGACTAGAGGTCGCACTCTGTTCAGCCCGCACCTTCAACTTTCGGCCTCACGCAGCAGCTCCTGGTCCCACTCTGACTTCACTCAGAGGCTCTGTGCCCGCACACTGCTCACGGACTCACCCCCGCCTCCGGGGTTTTATTCTCCGCGGGTGCCGGAAGGGAGCATTACCTTCATGGTGACTGACAGGCGAGAAGACCAATCTGCTGATCTCACGATTTATTAAACCCTCATAACTTTTCTAATATTTCACTGATCGGAACAAAACTTTGTGCGCTTGGAGCCGAGAACGGTGAGTAGGGTGGCGAGAAAATCGTAGTGATAGCGGTTACCGTTTTTACGCAAATTAAAAACACACAAAAGATAGATAGATAGATAGATAGATAGATAGATAGATAGATAGATAGATAGATAGATAGATAGATAGATAGATAGATAGATAGATAGATAGATAGATAGATAGATTTAAGAGAGCATTAGATAGAGCTCTAGGGGCTAGTGGAGTCAAGGGATATGGGGAGAAAGCAGGCACGGGTTATTGATTGTGGACGATCAGCCATGATCACAATGAATGGCGGTGCTGGCTCGAAGGGCCAAATGGCCTCCTCCTGCACCTATTTTCTATGTTTCTATGTTTCTATGTAAAATAAGTAAGTATTACAATTAAGATTTTTTTTTTCTTTCCTTTGTAATGCTGATATTCTGGGTTATCTTATGGATTCTATAGGATAGACAAAAAAAGCTTCAGCCTATTCATTTTTCGGTCATTGATTATGTGAACGTTGTGTGAAATTGATAGATTGTTGGTTTATATTCACACAGATTGTAAAGTTTTGGTCTTTTTAATGTATGACCAAAATAAACGACAGACAGACAGACAGACAGACAGACAGACAGACAGACAGACAGACAGACAGACATACAGACAGACAGACAGACAGACACTGAAGTCAGACTAACCAGACTATCATTTCCTTTCTTTTGCATTGCTTCTTAAACAGTAGAGTCACATTCGCAATTTCACACTCCTCTGGAACCATTCCTGACTCTAGTGATTCTTGAAAGATCACTTCTAATGCCTCCACAATCCCTACAGCGACTTCTTTCTGAACCCTGGGGTGTAGTCCATCTGGTTTAGGTGACTTATCTACCTTCAGACCTTTCAGATTTTCAAGCACCTTCTCCTTCTCTTTAGCAATAGCCATTCCACAGACTTCTGCCGCTTGACTCTTGAATTTCCAGCAAGTTGCCGGTGTTTACCACTGTAAAATGTGTTCAGTAAAGTTTCCTCAGCCAATACGTGGAGGGCCCTACATGGGGGAGGGCAATGCTTGACATAATCTTAAGAAATTAAGAGGGGCAAGTGGATGCAGAGTCCATGGATGAGCCTTTTGATACCGGTGACCATTGTTCTATTAGCTTTAAAATATTTATTGATCGAGACAGGGCAAGCCCGTGAGTTAAAGTTCTAAATTGGGACGACCAACTTTGAAGGAATTCGACAGGAACTTCCTCAAGTTGATTGCAGCATGTTATTTATAGGAAAAGGAAGTCCTGAAAGTGGGATGCTTTAAAAAATCTGTTGACAAGAGTTTACGGCATGCATGTTCCTGTTAGAGTGAAGGGCAAGGCAGGTGGGTGTAGTAATTGAGGTTCTGGTCAAAAATAAGTAGAGGGCATGGGACAGGTATAGGCAGCTGGAATCAAGTGTATGCCCAGAGATGTTTTGGAAACTGAGGAGCACGCTAAATAAGGAAATCACGAGGGGAAAAACGGAACAAATACTGTAGCTATGGCAGATAATATTAAGGATAATCCAAAGAGAATTTGTAAGTGCAGTATATTAAGAGAAAAAGGATAACCAGAGATAGAGAGCAAGACCCCTCATAAATCAAAACAGTCATCTGTGTGTGGAGCCGCAGAGATGGGCAAGATCCTCAATGATTATTTATTATGTGTTTTTAACATGAAGAAAGAGATGAAGACCGGGGAACTTTGAGTAGTCAATGGAAGCGTCTTGAGGGCAGTCAGAATTACGATCGAGGAGGTGCTGAACGTCCTCTCGTGTATGAAGGTAGATAAATCTCCTTGGCCTGATCAGGTATATCCCACGACATTATGGGAATCTAGGAAAAAATTGCAGGCGACCTGGCTGAGATATGTGAATCATTATTATATATGGGTGAGGTGCCAACAGACGAGAGGGAGGAAAATGTTGTGCCTTTATTTTAAAAGGGCTGAAAGGAAAAGCCAGTGAACTATAGGCCAATGAGCTTAAAGTCTGTGGTCAGAAAGTTATTGGAGAGTATTCGATACACACATTTAGGGCTGATTAGGAATAGAAAACATGGTTTTGTATGTGGGTGATCATGTCTCACAATCTGATTGAGCTTTTTTAAAGATGTAACAAATAAGGTTGATGACCAAAGTGGGTGGGATAGTAGCTAGCGAAGATGGTGATCAAAGGTTACAAAAGGATCTTGATCAATTGGGCAAATGGACAATGGTATGGTAATGGGGTTTAATGCAGATAAATGTGAGGTGTTGCAGTTTGGGAAATTTAACCCGGGCAGGACCTTCACAGCAAATGTCAGGCCCCTGGAGAGTGTTGTAGAGCAGAGGCTTCTAGGAGTGCAGAATGAGTAAATGAGGGAGACCATTCATATAATTGAATGGTCAATGAATTTCTCATCTACCTTCACCATGAAGACATGGATGCCTTGGAACCCAGGCAGTTTAACAATGATGTTTTACATGAGTCGCCAGAACCTGATCAATGGAGGTTGTAGGATGTTGGGGAATAAATTGCAGAAAAGGGTCCCAACCAAAATGTGCCTATCCAAGTCCTCTAGAGATGCTGTCTAACCTATTCAGTTACTCCAGTACTTTGTCTTCTTTATCGGAAATTGCAGAGCCCCAGGCAGAGATATCTGTATCTTTGATAGTCAGGGTGTGGTTCTCGTTGACTGGAGGTGTCCTATGTTATGCCTCTGTTTGCAAGGAAAAACTTGGGAACTACAGATTGGGGAGCTTTAAGGGCCTGTCCCACTTAGCGATTTTTTCGGCGACTGCGAGCGTCAGTGACTGATGCCCGTAAAACCATCAAGTTGCACGACATATGACGTCCTGCAGGTGATGCCCGGTTAGGGTTAGGATCAGGGCTAGGGTAGGGTTAGAGTTTGGGTTAGGGTTAGGGCTAGGGTTATGGTTATGGTTAGGGTTACGATTAGGGTTAGGGCTAGGGTTACGGTTGGGGTTAGGGACCACAGATGGGCTGTAAAATATTCTTCTTTCAATGCATGGATTTTAAACATTAAACACTAATATATTTTAAATGAATACAATGAAATCCTCTCTCCCCCCTTTTTCCCTTTCCCCCATTCTCCCCACTTCACTCTCCTATGCTAAGGGTTTGCGGGTCCGAGATGTGCTTTCCCAGCCTCACGTGCTGTTTCCTGTCTATCAGGAAGCTGGTGATCCACCGACAGAGGGGTTCAGGCACAGTCAACTCGG